>NC_043003.1:111531287-111576287 GCF_006345805.1 Octopus sinensis
TTTTGGCGTAGGGTGAAATTGGTAACAAGAAAATGAGTGAGAACAAAACAGTAAAAACAAAGGTTGGGGCTGTTAACCCAACACGATAGAAAAATTATTATGAACGCTAGGAAGACGAGCTTATGAGGGAGACAGTATAGGCAGGTATAGTCTTTAGGAAGTGTTGGACAGAAAGATTGTCTTTCGTTCTTTTGTCACCTGTCAGCAACAAGAGAGTGGAGGTGGAGGAGTGAGAGAGAGGGATATATATATATATAATATATATATATATATATATATAATATATATATATATATATATATAGGTATATTTATATGTATGTGTACAGATAAACATTTCTTATATATGAATACCTGTATATATACATGAATGAATATATATATATAGTAGATGATAGATAGATAGGTAAGGGAACATACAAGTAAATACATAGAAATTGGCACATAGAAATATAGGCAATCCTTCTATATAACTCGACAAAACAAAACCATGACAACTCGACAATTCACTTCGGATATCTTCGTGATTTCCTTGACTGCTGCTGCGACCTCTGTGTGTGTGCCTGCTTGTTCTTGTCTCTGTGTGTGTGCGTGCTTGTTGTTTTCTGTGTCCCACAGACACACATACAGGATCAAGCACACAAGCACACACATAGACACACAGACAAGAACAAGCACGCACAGTCACACACAGAGTTCACAGCAACTGTCACGAAGTTCACGATGATATCCGAGTGAATTTTCGAGTTGTCACGGAAACAGCCGAATGTTTGTTCTTGTTCTGTCGAGTTGTATCGAAGGATTGCCTAAATATATATATATGACTAAGAATCACCCTTGTGTGTAAAAATTGCTTAGCGTACGCCCACACACACTCAAACGCATCGCGAAAAATATTCGTAGAATGACAGGCCTCCTGTACGCACACACAGATATACGTCTCTACACTTATTTAAAATATACATATTTTAGTAATTAAAAATTTCCGTTGCTGATCGAATGTTAATCAGTTGGATCTCTAAAATTTCTCTATACTTTAAATTTGTTTACATGGAATCATGGCATAAATTATTATTGTGAAATATATTTGATTCAACCACTTACACCTACTTTGTAAATGTCATTTAGTTTTATTTTTGACACACACACACACACACACACACACATATATATATATATATATTATGTGTTTAAATGTACACTGTATTTGTGCGAATAAAATATAAAGTCCTTTGACTAATTTTCCTACACGCTAGGCCACTGGTAGTAGAAATTTCTAAAATTGTTATTACCCTGATATTATTAATTATAGGTAATATTTTCTGGAAAATTTTCGAAGGCCGGCATTATTTTATTTGCTGGCGACAAAAAACTGCGTTTGCGCGGTTGATTTGCAAAATTATAATGTATAATCACGGGGCACATGCTGGATTGCCTCGTACTTATATGTTTAATCTAGGCGTACCTGTTGATGAAGATTTCGCCTAGCAAATTATTTCACTTGCTAAAAACAGTCAGAAACCATGGTCCAAGCTATAACAACAAGCTTTATATATATTTTAATTGTTCATTCTACCGGCTATGCATAGAATGAACAATTTATTATCAATTATATCTATAACACATTGCCTTCAGAAACATAGAACACAATAGACGAATTGAATAATAATTATTATTGGACAACCATGATCGTCTTGTTCTCAAGACGATTATGGTTGTCTTCATCAAAACTTCTTTCTATTATCTTACCTATGTCTTCAATGTATAAAAATTTCCTTTCTTCATCGTACTAATAGAGATAGATGGTAAATGTTTTTATTTTTCATTCCCTTTGAAGTTTATCCCTAATAGTGGTTTGGATTTTAGCTGTTCCTTCTAGCGTGCCAGTAATCGCATGGCGGATACTTCTTTTGAACTTAAATTTACACTGTATTTATATGAAAATACATAGTCTATTGATTAATTTTTTTACACGCTAGGCCAATGGTGGATATATACACTCGTTTATACGTATATATGTGTTTGTGCGTGCGTGCCCAATCATATACCTGTGTACCTACTTATATGCTTAGATAGAGAGAAATATACACACAATTAAAGAGCAAGAGATGCGCGTATGTGTAGATAGCGACAATCCTGTCTGTACAAATGGATATGCGTGTATCTTTATATACACATATAAATACATGCATACATGCATTCATAAATACATGCATACACGCATACACTCAAAAGTGAATGGACCGGTAAGTTCACATTGCTATGAAACAAATTTTTCTTTGGTTTGCATTGATGTTGAGAACTATATATTATACGCGTGCACGGAATGTAGTCCTTATTATGCTATGAAATGACAATTAACGGTAATACTACAATATAAATCATTGTGTCTTAATTGTTTAAACCTGAACTAACTTTGGACATCGATCTAATTAAGTGTTGTTCGTTAAACAGTAATTTGGATTGCTATGGCATAGAGCATATTGAGCACACAAGAGGATAATATTTAATTATTCTTTTTTAGTTTAATAAAGCTCGCTTTTGAGTTGACGAGAGCACTATGGTGGTTATTTTAATTATATATTTGCTATTACTGTTATAATATTACGTTGTGCCTGCGGATTGTCATTTTCTTTTTGTGCCTTATAACAATTTTCGTTGCTTCTTGCAACCTTTTCAATAGTCTTGACACTCACATAAGGCACAAAAAGAAAATGACTCTCTCCAGACACAACAGACACACGAACTCATAAAAAGAATCTTGCAAACCAAATCCAAAACCGAAATGTTATAATATTGTTAACATTTTTATAGTATTGTTTTTATCAATTTTTATTATGTTATCAATTTTATAATATTGTTGTTATGAAATGCAATTATTGGTTGCACATAATTATGCTATTAATGTCCACTAGAAATATATCTCTCTCACCTATTTAAAATACAGTCCGTCACTCAGAAATTAGTTGCGCATTTCCGCTTTTCTTACTTAGCAAGTAGTTATATTCAATTTGTCAGGTGTGTCCCGAAGAATTAAACCGTAGCTGATTGGGCGATTTGTCTGCGGTAGTCTAAGATCTCGTTTGAAAATATTTTTAATCTCTCCGTCACTAACAAAAACGTGAGCACCAACGTCACAAAATTCTTTTTCTCCCTCATAATCTCATGCATAGATGTATACATGTGAAATTCGCGGTTTCTAATACTTCCGATAGACATATCTTAAATCATAGCCTTTAGTGTCATTTAATAATCAATATCTCAAATTATTTTAAGAATTGTAAAAAAAAAAACCAATTAATGTCGTACTTCTATATCTTTAAAAATATATAAATAGGTAAAGATTCTACTGGGGAAAACTGGGAGTTTCTTCCAATCAAGTGCCAAATTATCTTTATATATATTTTAATTGTTCATTCTACCGGTTATGCATAGAATGAACAATTTATTATCGATTATATCTATAACACATTGCCTTCAGAAACATAGAACACAATAGACGAATTGGATAATAATTATTATTGGACAACCATGATCGTCTTGTTCTCAACGTACTAGTCTCAAGTATCAATTACACTACGGATATATTACCTATTTTTAACCATGGGCATATATTTGCAAGCATGAATTAGGGCTAAAGATAAGGATAAGCATGAGGTATCAAGAATCAAAATTTTGAAGAAAAGAGAAAATGGAGGAATTTTGAAAATTGACTTACGTTAATTATTATTTATTAATTAAATAAGTCTATTTGTATTGAATTAATAAATAATAATTGATGTAAATCAATTGTTGTTCATCAACATTTCTCCATTTTCTCTTTTCGTTACACACACACACACACACACACCACACACACACACACATATATATATATATATATATATTTATAACAGGTCACATATTTATCTAATACGGTGGGGTATAATAAAGAATGCCGTCCTTCTCAAATCCTGAGAATATGACTTTTATGTCTCTTTTACTGGATCCATAATACTTACGCATAATCCTGACAAATGTAGAATATCAACTAAAATATACAAATCATAATCAGACGAATTTCTCATCTCCAACTGAGAGAAATAGTGTAATGGGTAAATTATGAGTTTTACGTTAGAAAAGTTGCAGGAAGTCATTGCTGTGACCTCTCTCTATTCGTTCTCTTTATATATATCCTCCCTCTCACTCTCTCTCTCTCTCTCTCTCTCTCTCGTATTACACTGTCTCACCCTTTCCATAAAATCGACAGTAATGAAGACAAAGTTAGATTTAAGAAAAAAATAATTAGGACAATTTAAGAATGAGATTTGTCTAATAAATTTGAGGACAACTGTAAAATAGTAGACTCCCTGGACATTACTCTAGATCTTAGGACAGACATCTTCAAACATGTATACACAAATAATTATCATCTAGCTTATGACAATCGCTTTTCATATCATCCAAGTAGGGTAATAAGTTTCATAATAAACAGTCTATCTTTGTAGCCTCCCATGTATCATTGAATTCTGATAACAAGAAATATTTTACCATAATGCTAGCGACTATAATGAAGTCTAGCTATGGCTGGTTATAAGAGAGAATAACATACTTCCCAAAAGATAATGACGGTAATTATAATCATATACCGTTTGATAATCATAAATTAAATTAAATTGATTAGTAACGCTCGTGATATATGCAATATAATTGTGAAGAGTCTTAAAGCTTGCTTAGAAAATGAAGAAGAAGGAGGAGAAGGGAGTGGGAGGAGCAAAAGAAAAAGAAGAGTATCAGTAACTCTGTGATTAAATCAGGTACATGATCCAGGTTAATTACCATAATAACCTAATTAGTTTAGGTCCTACTATTTCTAATAGGAATAGGCTTATATATAATATTAAAAGTAGATTTCCCATGAATATTTTGTGTTCAGCCACATCCACTTCTGTCTAAATGTCGCTTCTAATGTGTATCCAAATTTTCTCAAGCAATTGATAAACACTAACCTAAATTATCCAGTAGTTCTGTTCAATCTAATGGAAGTGTTTATTTTTTAGTATTATCGGCCGACTATATGTTTATATCTATATGCCTCTTTATGAACACGTATACATATTTTACATATTAAGAAAGGACCGACGCTACGAGAGGACATGCGTGATAAGTGAAATACGCTTTTTTCCCGTATCACAGTAAGTTACTTGGAACCTAATTGAAACTTATCCACGTTGAACAAACTCACGATATCTGTGTACGATTTACATGTGTACAGTTGCGATTTTTGATAAATATATACCATTAATTTCTTGTACGAACTAGAATCCCATATCTCTTGTAGTTCTTTGTTATGAGAAGCTTTGATCATTTTTTACATGTCAGATGAAGGTAAGTTGCAGTGATATCTATGAGACACAATTCTCATACGCTCCATACCTTAATTTCCTAGTGGCTGCATAGCTACAATTATTTGATCGCTCATCAACTTTTTTTTTATACTCTTCCCCTTTTTTTTCTTTTTTGATTAATTGAAGTATTTGATTAGCTTCGGAATCACTGAGCGTCCAATATTAGTCTTTCGTTGCAATTAACGTATACTTTGGAAAGTAAGTTCACAGCGGTTCTATAATGATATTCATTTATCTTGAAATTTTCGTTTGTGAAACTGGAATTGTCAGGAAGAATGCTATTCGTAACTCATCTAATAATGTTGTACTTTTTCTAAAACTGATAAAGAGAATAGTTTCCGCCCCGAATAATGGCGGAAGTGAGGTATTAAAAACAACGAAACAAGGAAGGAATATAAATATTAACAAACACAATAAAAAACTCATTGCTAATTGAAACAGTAATATCTCAGAATATGAAATTGTGGGGATTAATAGCACAAATAGAGAGTTATTAAATCAAAACTAATAAGTATTAATTATAATCGAAAGGGCTTCGGACAAAATGATGCCAAAATTTCTTCTGGATCTGTAATTTCTGTCCCCATATTCCGTCGAGTTCAACTTTGTCTTTCCTTCTTTAATTGTTCCAGAAAATAAAATACCAGTCAAGTACTTATGTTGATTGTGTTTATTAACTTCTTCCTCACAAAATCGAGGATTTGTGTCAATGCAGACACAGATATATGCACGGTAGATGGCCAGAATCGTTAGAGCATCATGAGATAACTTTTGCCATGTTGCTATAGATTTTTATGGGTTGGCCGAGGTGGAATTTTGCTTTTTCATTCAGCCTGCTGAATAAAATAAAGTAGCAACTAAGAAGTAAGCTTGATTTAACTAGCGAAACACCTGCCTGAACATTTTAAGGCTTTGCGTCTAAATAAAATATATATTATTGAGACTATTGAAAGTTGAGATATAGCAATTGTTAAATTGTGTACTTACAAGAGGTTAGATAACGATGTAAAATGATACTCAAGTAACTGACTATTTTTACTGCACAAGAGTATAGCTTCTGTTTATTGCATGTGTGTATCTGTGTATGAGCGTGTGTGATAGAGTTTAATTTTCTTATATTGAGAATCGTAGTACATTGTCCTCTGAGACATTAGACGTAAGAAATTCATTTTTATTTTCAACAGCGACATTTTTATTTTACTTTTATGTCTCTTTTACTGGATCCATAATACTTACGCATAATCCTGATAAATGTAGAATATCAACTAAAATATACAAATCATAATCAGACGAATTTCTCATCTCCAACTGAGAGAAATAGTGTAATGGGTAAATTATGAGTTTTACGTTAGAAAAGTTGCAGGAAGTCATTACTGTGACTTCTCTCTCTATTCTTTCTCTCTCTATATATACCTCTCTTTCACTCTCTCTCTCTCCCTCTCTATCTCTCTCTCTCTTTCTCTCTCGTATTACACTATCTCACCCTTTCCATAAAATCGACTTTGTCTAAACAGGAACATTGTGTATCACAAGTCAGGTGTCGAAATGATCGTAGTGCAACAGCCAAATCACTGAGTCATGCGCCCTCACATACCTACATACAGGCACTCACACACACACACCACACACACATATATATATATATATATGCGTCCTCATATACATGTGTATGTATATATATGCATATATGTGTACATATATATATATATATATATACGTGTGTGTGTGTGTGTGTATGTATATATGTATATATCTATATATGCGCCCTTACATACATATATGCATACATACATACATATATACATACATACAAACATATATACATATATATACACTAAGGAGGTAAAAGTTATGGCTGGCCCTATAGTAACCATTGGATTGGCATATAGTAATCATTGGATACTTAGCCGTATTAAGCCACTCATCAGAATGAATTGGCTGAAAGCATAGAATCTCCCTATAGCTAGAAGGATACATAAGAGTCTGTTAGTTTGGTAAATAAAGACTAATTGTCTGTGTCGCGGAAGGCATGGGGTTATTCCCCTGAAATTGGCTTCGGTAGCGGTGAAATTTGCAGAGTTGTGGCAAGACGATTCAATGAATTTAGAATTTCATGTCCGAAGTAGGAAACGTTTTAAATGAGGTCATTGACTGAATATTTTTTTCCTGAAATTTTTCTTTTTTTTAAGATTATTGTCCTCTCTGCCAAGCAAAACTTATATTGGTTGCTTCTGTTTATAAAGGTCTGATTGGTTGCTAAAATTCTTATATGAAAACGCAAATTATTAAAAAACAAGAAGAAAGAGATTTTGTTGTTTGCATATGGTTAAATATACATTTAATGAATTTAGATAGTTGAAATGAATATAATTAAATAGAAACTGTTTGAATGATACAATTATACATAAGAATAATTAATAAAGCTGAATATACTATCGTTGAATTTAAATAGCTTTCTTCAAAAATTAAACACTCTTTATATAAGAATCGTGCTTCTACACCAGTAATTAAATAGACGAAAACATGTAGGGACCCAAACTATCAAAAATAATAGCCAAATAAATAATGCTAATTATCAGAGGAGCGGAGGATATTTTGTCTGTTCGTAAAGTTAAAGATAGTTATTTATTGAATTTAAATGAATTTAGATAAACACTGTATTATAATACAATAAGGTTTAAGTTCCTAAATACTTTGTTTTTAAATGATTTTAGAAAACAAAAATGCTGTCTATATGATTAACAAGAATTATACTTCTCTGCTATTAAATAGACAAGTATAAGTAAGAACCCTAACTGTCAACTAATATATCTAAATATATAATTTATATTAATATCAACTATTATAAATTTATACAATAAGAATAAACAAAAGTAAATAAGTAGAAGGTAGCAAATAATTATATACCTAGATTTATCATTTTTGCCAATAAATTATTACAACAGACATACTGAATAGAATTAAATATAAATGACTAGCTCGTAAAAATAGTAACATGACCTAGTTCTTCTGAATTATGCATATCCATTGAACAGTGGGTTCAAAATCGACCTCTAGCTATTTTGGAACACCCACGCTACAATTCAATTGGAATGAACTCTCTATCCCTTAAGATTATGTGAAAAAATAACAGTCACTTTTACTTTGATAATAATCAATTTTCATCCCGATGAATTTTTTTGCTCTTTCAAATTCATAATGAAATTTAATCGCATTGTGTGTTTTAACCGAAACATGCGCATGTAATATGAATTGGCTATTAAAATAGATATATTTATTATGGTGTGTATGAATTCTCCATTTTCTTTGTAGTGTTCAAATGTTTCTCCTATGTCGAAAAGTTGGAAACATCTACAGTGACTACTGGAGTTTCAAGAGTGTAAGGTACTAATATCGGAGAAGAACCAAAGATAAGCACTAGTTCTTATGCAAACCGATATACGTTTGGATAATCATCCCTAGAAAGAACAACTCTTTCAACACAGAGTTATATGTATGTATACCCCCCCCCCACACATATATATATATATTAAATTAGAGATAAAACCACTATTAGGCAATATTTATACTATAAAATTAGATTTAATCATAAATCTAATTTTTCCCTGTAAGTTTGGATTTAATCCCTAATATTATTATTATATATATATAACGGGAAGCTTTATGAAAATAAACAAAAGACGAAGGCAGGTGGAATACAAACAAACAATTGTATTAGTATAGCGCTCAGGTATATAAATAAAACAAGTCTTTTACGTTTCGAGCCTACGCTCTTCAACAGAAAGATACACAGAAAAGAAACACAGAAAAGAAACAAGGAGAGAAAATAATGCGTGCAGAGGTTAGCGAATCAACATACTTTCTATATATATATATGTATATATATATATATATATATATAATATATATATATATATATATATATATATATATATATATATATATATACATTATATAAAAGGGCTTAGTAAAATAAATTACTTTGCCGCATACTGAACTCGTTAGAAATAGCAGCTAAAAAAACTATTTCTAACACTTAAAGAAAACCTCTCTCATATAGTGCTTGCTCAATTCAACCCAAGAAAGTATGAGGGTAGAGACATTAAAAAATCAAACCCTCATACTTTCTTGGGTTGAATTGAGCAAGCACTATATGAGAGAGGTTTTCTTTAAGTGTTAGAAATAGTTTTTTTAGCTGCTATTTCTAACGAGTTCAGTATGCGGCAAAGTAATTTATTTTACTAAGCCCTTTTATATAATGTAATAATTTGAATTTGCCTTAAATGGTCCCTTTGCATACTGAATACTTGGTGAAATTGATTAATTAATTAATTAATTTTACCCTCAATTGTTGAAATTATATATATATACATATATAGAAAGCAGTATTCAATACATTTGCTAAGAGTTACATTTAATATATATTAAGTTCTTGATTCTGCTACATGCAAGAATCTAAGCATATCTTTAGATAACCAAATCTGTTAACGAAGATCCAAGATCTAGGTTCGTTGTATTACCTTCCGAAACTAAGTTACTTCGAGCGTAATCGAACTGTTATTATGTGTATGTATGTATACATATGTGCGTAGTGTTATGTATATGCACACACACACAGACACACACACATGCATATAATGTGTGCATATACTTACGCGTATATTAGAACGTATGTATAAACTCTGTCTACTATGATAAATCATGTTCCTACGCAAATTCATTCGTTTTTTTAATATATATTTTGCTCACTTCGTATACAGCTTCTTTCTCGAGCTCGCTGTTTCAGAAAAATTTCGTATTTGCAACGCACATTTCACATGCTGTTGGCAAAATTTTCAGATGTTTATAATAACAAAATTTCCTCGATAGAATTTATTTATTTAGTCATACATCCATTCGATCATTTATTCGTTCAGTGTTCTTTATACTACTACTACTACTACTACTACTACTACTACTACTACTACTAATAATAATAATAATAATAATAATAATAATAATAATAATAATAATAATAATAATAATAATAATAATAATAATAATAATAATAATAATAATAATAATAATAATGATGATAATAATAATAATAATAATAATAATAATAATAATAATAATAATAATAATAATTTTGTCTTGGTATAAAAGATGGGCTACAGCAAATATTCTGCTCAATACCACAGATTTCCTTGTCAGTTGTTTGACCGTAACCAGTTGAGCATGCCCCTTAGTGGCTGACGATATGTGCATCTCTGATCATGAGCAGAAGTAGTGGGGGAGCATCATAGCCATGTGTTGAGAGGGATTCTTTGGGGTTTGAATAATCCACCTCTGGAAACATAGGTGTTTCGTTCAACGTCCTTAAACAACCCTTATTCAGGGACCTTTTGAGCGGGATGGGTTACTCGATCTGAAGAAAATTCTAACTGGGCCCCACCTGCAAGGTCATGTGCTGTTTATCTTGATATGAGATCACCATGTCGCGCACATATGGTTGTGATGCATGTGCCTGGTGTACCCTCATCAGACGGGTAGTCATGATGGGTATACTGGGCTTCGTATACTTTACCCCAGTGTCACTTTGATGGCATGCTCTGCTCGCTCACTCAATAATAATAATAATAATAATAATGATGATGATAATAATAATAATAATAATAATAATAATAATAATAATAATAATAATAATAATAATAATAATGACAATAATGATGATGATAATAATAATCATAATAATAATAATAATAATAATAATAATAATAATAATGATAATAATAATAATATTAATAATAAGAAGAAGAATTATTATTATTATTATTATTACTTTTATTATTATTATTATTATTATCATTATTGAGTGAGAGAACAGTGCATGCCATCAAAGTGACACTGGGATAAAATATACGAAGTCCTGTATACCCATCATGACTACCCGTCTGATAAGAGTACGCTAGGCACATGCATCACAACCATATGTGCGCGACATAGTGATCTCATATCAAGATCAACAGCGCATGACATTGCATGTGGGCCCAGTTGGAATTTTCTTTTGGTCGAGCAACCCATTCCGCTCAAAAGGTTCATGAATAAACATTGTTTAAGAATGTGGAACGAAACACCCATGTTTCCAGAGGTGAATTATTGAAACCCCAAATAAATCCTCTCAACACATGGCTATAATGCTCCCCTACTACTTCTGCTCGTGATCAGAGACGCACATATCATCAGCCTCCAGGGGACATGCTCAACTGTTTAAGGTCAAATAACTGACAAGCAAATCTGTGGTATTGAGCAGAATATTTGCTGTAGCCCATCTTTTATACTAAGACAAAACAAAGTACATGATAACACTTCCAATCAGTTAAGATCAGAAGCCATTTGAGCCACTGCCTGGTAATGCATCAAGGCATTATTATTATTATTATTATTATTATTATTATTCAGTAGTTTTATTTTTATAGCGTGCTTTCACTTCACTACCGAGCGCAGCTCTGTGTGCCTTGGGTATGTGCTGTGTCTTGTTGTGATGCTCTGATGGTTACTGTATTGAAAGTGTTTTGCGTAGGATGTGGGCAGTGCCCAGTAGTGCAATTTTCTGTATGTTATATGTGTTTGTAAGTCCTGGTGTTTTTGTTATGTTTTAGTTTGAATATCATTTTATCATGCCTAATGCACCTACTATGATAGGAATTGTTTCTGTTTTTAGATTCCACATTCGAGTTACCTCTATTTCCAGGTCTTTGTATTTTGAAAGTTTCTCCATTTCTTTTAGAGACACGTTGTCATCTGCTGGCATTGATACATCAATTAGAAAGCATTTTGTTTCTTCATGATCTCTGACAACTATATCTGGTCTGTTGGCCTTAATTTCTCTATCTGTGTGCATCGGCATATCCCAGAGTATGGTTGCTTTCTCGTTTTCTGTGACCTTTTCTGGTGTGTGCCTATACCATTTTTTTTCTATTGTAATTCTATAATTTTGGCATAGCTTCTAGTGTCTGAAGGTCCCAACTCTGTCGTGTCTGTGAATATATTCCTTCTTTGATAGGACTGGGCAGCCAAAGATAATATGATTTATTGTTTCTTGTCCATCTCCACATATTCTGCAGTTACTTGTTATATTTCTTTTCTTTTCATTATATGTTTTTATTATGTTTCTTTTATTTATTATTATTATCATTATTATTGTTATTATTATTATCATTATTATTATTATTATTATTATTATTATTATTATTGTTGTTGTTGTTGTTGTTATTATTATCATCATCATCATCATCATCATCATCATCATCATCATCATCATCGTCATCGTCGTCGTCGTTATCATCATAAACTCGGAATAGAAAATAACGTACACATTTTTTAATAACCTTTTGTTAATCGGTTCTAAGATTATTTTCATTTGTTTCTGGTTTCATCCAGCAGATACTTAAATATGTAAATTATGCTAAATTTCGTTTGATAAAGTTGAGTTACCACTATTATTAGAAAAGGAATTCATAATAGGAGAGATAGTGAAGTACATCAAAAAATTATTATGTAATATTATTCACATTAAAGAAAAATGTTTATATTTCATGTAACACGGTGCGATCATTTCCTTTGATGTAAAAAGGATCCCAATATAATCTCTGTTGTTGCACAGTAATTGCCATTATGCTCGTACATACACACACATACATATTTATATGTATAATTTATAAAAGTTCCGCTCGTGTTATGATAAAAAAAACAACTTCATGTTAGAAGTATATAGGGTCGGTATGCTAATTATGTGCAAATTTATAGGTGACACAACCACCTAGGCCACGGGATCACAAACAAGGAAGATATTACAGTAGAACCTCGTAGTATGAGTGCTGCATTTTACGAGTAATTTGCTGTACGAGCCGAGGCAAACACGGATTTTTGTCTTGAAGTACTGGCAATACGCAGTACGAGCAAATTACATACAAGCAGCCCCTAGTCGGCGCTGGGCTTGCACACGCGTTCTCAACAAGCGCAGCCTCCGCTCGCCAAGTTCCCGTGTTTATCTCATTGTGGCAACATCCTTGTTGTGTTTCCCCAGTTTTATTTGTAGTTTCGTGAGCACTGCAACATTGTCAACCGCCTGAAAATTATCGATATGGCCCGGCAGGGTGTAACGAGGAGAACGCTGAATTCTGCATGGAGGAGACTGTGGGATGACTGGGTATCCGAAAGACATTTCGAGGGGGTTGAGTCTGCGACATTTGCAATCGAGGAGATAGTGTCTCTTGACAAGTCCAAGGGTTTCGAGAGACATTAACGATGGAGACATTAACGATCAGGTCAAAGGAGACTCGGGGGAGCTGACGACAGATGAACCCCTTCAATTTCAGGAGCAGCAGCATTCGTATACGTTCGAAGAGATTAGTCCCCCGGAGGAGGTTAGTGTAACGGAGAAAGTTATCTGTACGAATGACATAAAGGCACTGTTGGAAATGTGAGAGTATGTTTCGGAATTTGTAGAAACATTCTTACTGAAAAATTATCTACTGGTTGTGCAGTTGCTTTATCTAATGACACTGCTCTGGTGCATTTTCGTAACATTTTGAAAGGCAGGAAAAATCAGACTAATCATGATAGTTTTTGTAATAAAATGACCTCCAAGGGTGAAAAGAGAAGAAAGTGAGTCCAAAAAGCTTAAATCAAGCGAAGTGAGATAGAAAAAGCCAGAAATTGTTGTTCCTTAAGTCTTAATAAAAGGAGATTCTACTTCCAAACAATAATCATCCTCCTCCCCACTCCATCTTCCTTGAGATGAAATAGTAATTAAATTACTAGTAATTAAATTAATGGAACAGGTTTACCTAATCCTTTTGAACTTTCTTTTATTATGTTTTTGTAATTGTCATTTTCTTGTAACTGCGCCTTTTCTGTTTTAAAATCCACAAAAATATTTTGGGGTGGATGTCGGAGTGGGAAGGGATTAATTGTATTTTAATTAATTTCAATAGGTAAAATTGCTTTGTAAAACGAGTAAATCGTAAAACGAGCTCGATCATGGAATTAAACTGGTACTGTGATGTATCACTGTATCATGAAGTCGAAGGTTGTGGCAAGACATTTAGAGATTTGTTGGATCGACCATGATAGGAATAAACTATATGGCCACCATAAAACGTCTTTGTTTTTTCCAATGTCTTAATTGGCCAAAACAAGAGAGAAGTCAAGAATTGTATCCGAATTCCTCTATGCTAACTAGTTTGCACTACTCTGCCACAAATAGTATCTAAACCAGATTAATTCCTCAACTTTACATCTTTTTCCTAAATTCACCAATTCGGTAATTGTGGCCACTTAGTTTTCTCCACCTATTACTGCTCCATTCCAATTCTCTCCAGATTCCGTGACAAGCTCTTTTGACATCTCTTTACTTTCCTAATACACTTAAATAACCAAGTCCACAATGACTCAGCTTGTGTATGCCTTCTCCAAAATTTTCTATGTACATCTTTTGACTACCGCTTTGTATACCGGATCTTAAAAATTGTCGATGATATTCCACAAGAAGGTGACGAGCTAGCAGAATCGTTAACAAAATGTTTAGCACTATTTCGTCTGTCATTAGGTTCTGATTTCAAATTCCACCGAGATTAACTTTGCCTTTCATCTTTTCGGGCTCGATAGAATAAGTATCAGTTGTGTACATGGGTCAAAGTATTCGACTTACCCACTCCACCGAAATTTCTAGCCTTGTACCAAAATCTGAAATCAATATTTCATCAGGAGGCGAGCTGGCAGAATCGTTAGTATTTCGTCAGTCTTTGCGTTTTGAGTTCAAATTCCACCGAGGTCAACTCTCTCTTTCATCCTTTCAGGATCTATAAAATGAGTACCAGTGGACCATAGGTACTCACGGTATGCGAGTTGCTCCCTCCGCCGTATTTACTGGACCTATGCCAAAATTTGAAATCAGTAATATCCTTAAACATTAAAGTAGCGAAATTCCCTTCAAATTTAATTTTTCTTTAATAAGAGATGAAAAACTAATTAATGTATCTAAAAATGTGGAATATACTTCGATAGAGCGTATTTGACTTTAAAACAACTCTTCTAGAGCACCTGGGATATAAAATGAACATTTCAAAATACATTTTCAAAAGCGCCTTAAAAAGATCGCTAAAAAAAATTAGGAGAGATATTCCTAAACATCTTTCACTTTCTAAACAATATGTACTACTTCTAGGTAACCTAAAGAAGAAATTGTATCGAAAGAAATTTGTTAGCAAAGTTAACCCATGAACACTAGAGACAGCGTAACTCTTTCTCGTCAAACAATAAACATCATTTATACGCTCGCAGTCGATTATATTTTTTAGTGTTTCCAAACTTTTGATAAAGACAGCATACACAAAGCATGCACTGGTTTTTCAGACTAAAACCCTGAAAGTAACATCGAATAGAGTAAAACCAGGCTCCTCTCGTTTAATATCAAAGGACTATTTAGACGGCGAGTAGGATGAATCGTTAGCACGCCGGGCGAAATGCTTAGCGGTTCTCAGTTCAAATTCAGCCGAGATCGACTTTTCCTTTCATCATTTCGGGGTCGATAAATTAAGTAGCAGCTACGCACTATAGTCGATATAATCGACTTAATTCGTTTGTCTGTCCATGTTTGTCTCCTCTGTGTTTAGCCCCTTGTGGGTAGTAAAGAAATAGATATTTCGTCTGCCGTTACGTTCTGAGTTCAAATTTCGCCGAGGTCGACTTTGCCTTTCATCCTTTTGGGGTCGATAAATTAAGTACCATTTACGCCCTGGGGTCGATGTAATCGACTTAATCCGTTCGTCTGTCCTTATTTGTCCTCTCTGTGTTTAGCCCCATGTGGGTAGTAAAGAAATAGAAATAGGTATTTCGTCTGTCGCTACGTTCTCATTTCTAATTCCTCCGATGCCGACTATGCTTTTCCTATTTTCGCGGTCGATAAATTATGTACCAGTTGCATATTGAGGTCGATCTAATTAACTGGCCGCTTACCCCAAGTTGCGGTTGTCCACTTTTCCTAGTAACCCAACAAATAAAAAAAAAACTAAAATGAAAATATATCAAAGAAAGACTACGATTCCAAAAAACAAGTAATAATTGAATTTTCTGAAGTTTACGTAGAAATGGATTCAAATATTATTAAAATTTGATCCGAGCATGCGCCCAGTGATATGCATTTTAATTAAGGAGACACATTATAAAACACCAGATGAATATGTTAACGCTAACTTAACTATAGCACTAGATGTGACTGGCGTCCCTGAGTAAATAATTATTTAAAAATTTTACCGGCATAATAAAATTCTTTTTTTTTTTTCATGTTGAGCGAAATTGTGAAGTCAAATGAATCACCATATCCAAACAAATAATGAATTGATAGCAAATAAAACATCGCTAAAGAAATAGTGTCTACGAAGAAATGCTTTCATTTGCATGAACCGAAGATAGCTATTAAAGAATTAATAGCAACATTTATATGAAAAAGAGATTTCCTATCGCCGCAATGGAATTTAAAGACGATCAGAATATAAAATTATATTAAATGATGTACACAACTATAGTAAATATATTCGTATGTTTATTACAAATTTCAAATTTAAACTCTTATTTGAAATGTTCTCCCAACGGTTGTTTTTTTTTGTAGTTTTTTTGTTTTTCGGATTCTTTCTCAATATCTTTAGTTAGTAAATTATGCTATCGTTTAAAGAGTGATATTAATTGAAATAATGTTCGCATTTAACAGAATGTTAGATTATGCTAATGAGTCTATAATCTAGGAAATAATGGCAGAGTACTTTTTAAATTTGCTTGCGCACATCCGCAAACTTATACGTGTCTCTATGCATATATATATATATATATATATATATATATATATATATATATATACATATGTCTGTGTGTGTGCGCGTCGCGTGCGACCTCGTGTATATATCCACATATATTTACTTCTCAATCTATGTAAATCTCTTTACTATGTACAGGTTGGCTGAATTGTTAAGTTTACTTTGCAAACGCGATTTCTAATCCCACTTACACCTTACCAAATTCTGTATTTATCAGATCGATCTATAGCTTGAGAATATAGTTGAGTACACGGAAATTCTACAGAAGCCCGGTAGATGGATTATACCTGTAATCGAAAAAAACTACAGCTTTATCACAGACATGTGTCGCATTAATTCTACAAGGGAATTGCATTAATGTTACATGTCAGTGTGTTGCTCAGTGACTTACACGTTCATCGAAAGAAGGAAATGCAGTTGCTCGTGCAAGTGACTCATCATCATTGAACGATGATATATTTATGTGTGTGTATGTATGTGAGTGTGTGTGTGTGTGTGTGTGTGTGTGTACATATATATGAATATATATATAAGAGTATACATGTTGTAACCATCAATTGATGTAGACTTGGCAATCGAAATAAGCTTTGAGTTGATTTATTAGAGTAAAAAGTTATTCAACAATGTTGAACTAGGTTTTTTTTGCCTGGCTCTAAGTTGTTCAAAAGGATATCTTTACACAATATGATATGGTGCATAAAGAAGCGAAGAAACACCTCGAGCATCCTAAATGATGATGACGGGAATAGTTTAGACAGAAACGTGGATAAGTGCACTAAAAATATTACTTGGTAAGGCAACAAGAGTTCTGATAGGGTTCCTTTTAAAGGCACCACGGTCATGAGAAAACTAGCTAAAAAATTTCAGAAAGTCTTCCGAACACGAACTCTTAAGATTCAGGTTACAGAAACGACAGGTATAACTATGAAATGCAGTCTGTGTAACTTATACGCATTTAACAATGACACTTATCAAAGCAATTGTGCAAAATGTGCTAAAAAGCGACATAACAACTGAAAGACTAAGAAGTGTGTATATCGGGTAAAGTGTCGGTAAGAAATTGCACGAGTAGCGGTGAAAGGTTCAAAGAACATTGGAGTAATCTTGCTGGGAAATGACCTGTCTCTGTTTTCTGATAGCAGGCTGTAGATTGTCACAATGGTTCTTTAGGTAGACTGAGACTAGACATCTTGTTTATACATGCCTCTGATACTATGTTGAAACAAATTACCGAGTCTATTTCTATGCAGAAGTATAAACCCAGTCTCAACCGTGAGAATAGAATAACATCCATCATTCTCACACCATGTACGCCTTTAAAGTACGCCTGTGGAGGCCCAGTGGTTAGAGCAGCGGACTCGCGGTCGTAGGATCACGGTTTCGATTCCCAGACCGAGCATTGTGAGTGTTTATTGAGCGAAAACACCTAAAGCTCCACGAGTATCCGGCAGGGGGTGGTGGTGAACCCTGCTGTACTCTTTCATCACAACTTTCTCTCACTCTTTCTTCCTGTTTCTGTTGTACCTGTATTTCAAAGGGCCAGCCTTGTCACACTCTGCGTCACGCTGAATCTCCCCGAGAATTACGTTAAATGTAAACGTGTCTGTGGGATGTTCAGCCACTTGCACGTTAATAAATGAGCTACGACGTCACTGATGCCAAGCTGTATAGGCCTTTGTCTTTCCTTTGGATAACATCGGTGGCGTGGAGATGGGAGGCTGGTATGCTGGTCTTTCATAAACAACCTTGCCCGGACTTGTACCTAGAAGGGTAATTTTCTAAGTGCAATCCTGTGGTCATTCATGACCGAAGGAGGTCACATGCCTTTAAACCATGCATCTCTCTATCCTTTTTTAATTTTAAAATTTTAAAGATTTTTCCTAGACCATTTCTCTTTGCCTGCAACTGTGGAAATTTTAAAGATTAGTGAACATTTTAAAATGTGATGTATTGATGTAAGTTTCCACACTGAATCTCAGCGGATATTTAAACTCATTCCAGAACAATGTTTAAAAAGGTTACAGAGGTTTCAAATTTGATCATTGTTACCCAGTCAGAAAATAAGATTTGGAAGCTGTCATTTGCAAACAAATTAAATACTGGAAAAATGTTCCTTTATGAACGACATATAATCCTTCATACCTTTCTTTTATTTTTTGAAAATTTAAGAATTGTTTAACGAATTTGTCTTCTATACTTGGGAATTCATACGATTATGCAAAAACCAAAAATTATTGTAAGTGAATTTGGTGTGTGACTGTATTTGTCTCCCACATCGCTTGGCAACCGACGTCGATGTGTTTACGTCCCCTAAACTTAGCGGTTCGGCAAAGAGACCGATAAAATAAGTATTAGGCTTACAAAGAATAAGTCCCGGGTCAATTTATCTGACTAAAGGTCCAGCATGACTGCAATCAGATGTCTGAAACAAGTAAAAGAATATACTATATTTTCTTTTATCGGATCTTTTAGGCTTATGTATTTGTTTATGTTAATTTATATTTATTTGGTTTTATATATATTATATTTTTTAATAATTCCTCTTATTTCCCGGTCTTCTGTTAACTTTTCTCCTCACGTCTTTGCTTTTTAGTTAATAACTTAAATATTTTATTAATGATATTAAAAATGCCTTTATAATCTCTATGATTGCGAATACCATAATAGCTACTTGTATTATTTCGTGCATATACACACTATTTTAATACCAACATTGCTACTACTACCACTGCCTCCCATCTTTGCCTTTACTGTACTACCCCTGCCGCCACCACCACGAATAAAACAATTGTCATTACTACTACTGCTCTCACCACCTCGACTACTACTCCCACAATAACAACTGCTCCTGATGTTTCTGCTACTACTACTACTACTACTACTACTACCACCAATACTACTACTACTATTACTACTACTACTACTACTACTACTACCACTACTAATACTTCTACTACTACTACTACACATACACTTGTCTTGTCTAGAGAGCCACTCCTTCAGTATTCTTTGAAAAGTCAGGCCGAAAGAGGTTGAAAGAAGAAATATATTAAACACAACTAAAACCGAAACTCCGTGATGTCTGACCATATATCGGCACCGAATCAGAACAAAAACAAAAGCAACAAGAAAATAATCATCTCAAATGATATATGTCACAATATTTTCGACAATTTTCATTTATAGTAGATTATAGTAGATTTATAGTAGAAGAGTAGTCCTGATGCGCGCACTCGCGTACTCGCGCAACCGGGCTTGCTAGTCGTGACTAGACGATTCTACAACGACTACCGAGCGCTAGTGTGCGTATGCAAATTAATGGATGGGTTTTTTTTCTAAACAAAAGTAATTGTTTAAACAAAGTAAATTATTTTTTCTAAACAAACTTACGAATCTCATGGTTCCGGGTTCAGTCCCACTGCGTTGCTCCTTGGGCAAGTGTCTTCTACTATAGCCTCGGGCAGACCAAAGCCTTATGAGTGGATTTGGTAGGCGGAAACTGAAAGAAGCCGTCGTATATATGTATGCGTGTGTACATGTTTGTGTGTCTGTTTGTCCCCCAAACATCGCTTGACAACCGATGCTGGTGTGTTTACGTCCCCGTAATTTCGCGGTTCAGCAAAAGAGACCGATAGAATAGAGTACTAGGTTTACAAGGAATAAGTCCTGGAATCGATTTGCTCGACTAAATGCGGTGCTCCAGCATGGTCACACACAAATGACTGAAACAAGGAAAAGAGTAAAAAGCAAATGTTCATAGAAATTTGGTTGAAAGTTATTAGAAGAACGTAAAACGAGGTTTTAAGACTATGATGGGGGGGGGTACCAAAAGCAGGTATTTTATTTAATTTGTTTTAAAAAAATATTTATTTTGTTGAGAAGAAAAAAATATTTACTTTGTTTTAAAAAAAATTATTTACTTTGTTTAAAATATTTACTTAGTGTAAAAATATTTACTTTGTATAAAAAATTATTTATTTTGCTTTAAAAACGAACCCTGTTTTTTTGCATACGCGCAAACAATTAATGCATACGTGCACTCGCGGTAGGTAGTCGTAGGATCGACTAGTTACGACTAGCTATATATTTATACATACGTTTGTATGTATGTGTGTGTAAATGTGACCGCGTGTGTACCGTTGGCGATTTTTTTCCCTCTGTCTTCACTTCTCTGGATCTTTCCTTCTCCTATGTTTCCGAGGAAGAGCTCTGTTCGAAACGTTAATCCCTCCTTCTTTCCTTCTTTCCTGAGCGTCCAATAATATCATATTTGTTCCACGTCCTCGCGGTGTTGTGTTTTTCTGTGCTTTCTTGTTTGGGTTAACTATATATACCTATATATGTATATATATATATATATATATATATATATATATATCAAATGTGAGGATAAAATTCTTTTCGAAAAAAAATATTTTCTCGAAAAAAATTTTATCAATGGCCAGCATATTAAAAAATACCTTTAACGGTTAAATTTATAAACAATTCATAAATGAGGGCAAAGGAAAAAAATTCGAATGCCAAATATGCCGAAAAATTGGACATATTGTCCATTAACCATATAATTTTTTCACAATACGCACGCTACTCGAAAAAAGGCTGACAGAAATTTCTAAAAATATCGGTCCGATATGGTAATAATGGAATTTTTTAAAAATTTCTGTCAGCCTTCTTTCGAGTAGCGTGCGTATTGTGAAAAAATTATATGGTTAATGGGTTAATGGGCAATGTGTCCAATTTTTCGGCATATTTGGCATTCGAATTGTTTTCCTTTGCCCTCATTTATGAATTGTATATATATATATATTATATATATATATAGATATATATATATATATATATATATATATATATATATATATATATATTAATAAATCTTCGGGTAGCAAAAAGATTTAGAAAAAATTCTTTGCAACCAGTGGTCTAGCGAGAAGAATACAAATAGTCGAAAGACTACAATATTATTCATATAAAAATACAGTGTACATTTGAACACATAAGAGATGGCCATAATGGGACATCTGACTCGCTAGAAAGAGTAGTTAAGCTACAAACCACAGTTAGATGTAATTTCGAAAGGGAAGGAAAATAATAAATACCTTTACTCTAAGGTTTATTAATTAATGATAAAATTTTGAAAGAAAATCGGCACTCTCTGTAATTGCTGCCGATAAAAACCGACCGTGCGCCGTGGATTTTGAAAATCTATATCATATAAACACGAAGCATGTTCTTTATCGCCTCGTTTTTATGTGTTAATCTTGGCTTTCCTGGTGATGGGAGCTTCGCCAATTGTAAATTATTTTATTTACAAAAGATTGCTTAAAATTATGCATAGTCCAGAAAATATAGGGATTTAAAAAATGTTTCATTCTCTTACGAAATTACACTACTCTTTCTAGCGAGTAAGATGTCCTGCCATCTCTTATGTGTTTAAATGTACACAGTATATATATATATATATATATATATATATATATATATATATATATGCATGTATGAATGTATCAATGGATGAGTGAGTGCATGATTTTGTGTGAGCGCGCGCGCTTTAACTACATGTGCGAGCGTGTGTGTCTAGCGACAGTACTTCACGCGCAATTATTCATAATTTTGCGTTGTGATTTACAGGAGCTGGCAAAAAGGATGGATATTCATTTACTCGTGATACCTTGTCTCATGGAAACTATATATGGAATCAAGGGCACAATGCGATCTCAGCTTAGTGTTTTAGGTTCTCAACATCTTAATACGATTGAGAAAAATAATCAATATTCTCAATCCAAACACCATGCATTTGTCGAATAACATCATTTTGCTGTTTAATTCCCAGCCTAATCTATAAACTCTGCCAATGGAAAAGAGAAATTTCAGATGCTTTCGGATATTTTTCCATCTGTATTTTTATTTGGCTTTTTTTTGGCTGTCTATTCATTTATATATAATGTTTTTTTCTTTTTTTTCTTTTTCTTTCCCTTGGAAGATCTTTCTGTGGACTTTTGATTTATTCATTGTTTGACTATTCAAGCGAATTTAGCTTCCCGATATTTCATGAAGATTTGGGGGATATATTGATTTGCCTGTCTTAGTCATAGCTGCATTCTAATGGATAACATCAGGATCACTTGTGTCCACTTTCAAGGATGTACATTTTTCATATACAACATAGAAAAATAACGTTAGATATACACACATTTATCTAAATACTATTCACTGAAAAATCTACACATATAGCAAGACACACACACACACATATACACACGCCCACAAGTGAATACACATGCACATATAGAGATGCTTATTGTCTTTCGGAATCCCAGGTTTACATGATGGAATATCAGCAGTTATTGAGCTGGGATTTCAAATCAGAAATGACACTATGACATTACAGTTGACGAGAATATATATACATGCTAAGGAAAGCACAAGATTTTAATGTCATTGGTGCACTTATTCACGCAGAGATGTGTTAAATGGAACGGATCATCCAGGGATTGCATTGATTATTGAACCTCTGTTTATAATTATCTACTACTCTGGAGTTTATTGGTAAGTATTCCTATCCGATAAATGGCAAGAGGATTTTCTAAAAAAGACCTGGACACTTTTATTCTTCTCCCTGGAAAATACTGTATAGATAATCTGGTTAGCGTATATTTGTGTAAAAATTTCCAGTTCGTATCACTTTTCTGATTGGACGATCGACCTGTGAAGTTTTGACGAGTGAAAATCTCCAACACCTACAGTTGTTGCATTTTAATTTTCAAACTGTGGCAGCCTTAGGATTCTAATCATGAAATACCATCTCAATAACAGAGTGAGTATTTAAATGAATAGTTGAATGAAAGGAAGTGATAGTATATGTTGAGAATTCTACCAATCCAGATCATCTGAAATTATTTGGTCTTAGAACTAAATTCCTACGGGATAGAGGTGTTGGTGTTTAAACAGGAACGGCTAGAATTTCATTGCTGCGAATAGGCAAAAAGAGATTCTTCTCACATTCAGGATGGTACCTGGAAAGATAAGTAGTTTATTTTCTGTATAATACAAATAATATGTTTAATGCCATGTTCGTGATACATCATAGCGTTCGCCGCTATACTCTATATGTTGAGGGTATTCTTTATCCCTTTGTCCTGCATATCGAAGCATGTTTGCACGTGTACATGTGCTATGTGAATCGACATTCACATTCTGATATAAATTGTTGTTGGGAGGGCAATTACACCTGTCAGTGAACTTGCAATTGAGGTTGGTAGGTATGGTGAGTTTAGCTATTTTTGATTTTTAAAATTGTTACCCATGTTTCACAGACAGCTACAACAATCCTTAAATATACTCTAATTGTAAATCTTACTGAAGTTCATTGTGGTAAGAAATAAGTAATGATCAGAGTCAAAAAGCGTCTAGATATATTTATATAGACATTTAGACTATATTAGGAGTTGAGAAACACGACTCTTCCGTGTCTTGCCATGTTTGTTCTTGCATGAAAGGGGTTCTAACATAAACCCGTTCTGTATTATATTGTAATACGAGACGGCTCTCTCAGATATACCTTGTGAAATGTTAATATGCATTTTCGATTTCTGTTGCTGAAGAAGAGATAACAACTCCGAACTACATGCATCCTACATTTTCGTTAGGGTCGCTTGCGAAGTAGTCGGTGTGTTTACATTTATCTGTCTAGAGTAAAACATTTTCAATGCGACAAGTACGGTGCAAGACTTTTCCGCGAGTTCGAATAAGCTTCAAGTGTAATTGAACCGGTAACAAGTCTGTATTTATACATAACACTGATAAGCGCCTTTGTCCAGTATAGAGAGAAGGAAAGAGTGAACGAAAATTACTTAGTTTTTATGAAGGAAACCGTGTAACGAATCGTGACTGCAGCAATTTAACAGTCAACATCACGAAATAAATAACAGTTTTCGTTGCATGAGTCCAGTTTTTTTTTTAATTCGAACTTCGTTATAATATCCATGTTGCTGCTATATCAACGCTCACAAAAAATGCATTCAGTCACTTACACTTGTCACGCTCATGCATTCCGGCATGCTCTAATGTAAAATATTTGCTACGATGTCTTCGTTTTTAATACGGTGTGAAAAAAATATATAAATCATTCAGGACACCTGTCACGCCACACAAAGCGTAAATACACACTAATAGAAATTCAGTTAAAAAATTATACAAAATGTTGGATACGAAATGTGTCTATGCGAAGACAATAGTATTTGATCTTTAAGCTTTAAAAATTCCACATTAAATCACTCTCACAAAACGATATTTACCACGCAAAAGTCAAGTGATTTACAGCGTTTCTAAATACGGTCATAAAGCGATATAACGGAAAATATGTAGTAAAAATGTTAAGTGCTTGGCATGACGATATGTCACTGCGTCAGTCATCATTCACCCTATTCATTATCTTGCAAAAGTCTTTTTTCATTTATTCAAGCAGCCGAAACAAGGAATCAAATGAATCAATCAAGCGTCTGATTTTGTCATGGATTGCCTGATACGTTCAGTAACTATTCCAATTTTCATAGCATTCTTGTAACAGATGTATTAGCCTGTGATGACATGCAAACTTCATCAAGCTTTCTAGCACATTTGAAATGCATTAAACTTAGTTTTTAAAATAGGCAAAGGTGGACTATTTTTGATTTATCCTCTAATAATTACTCTAAAGGAGAAAAGCGGATTAGTGCATAAAGCAACAAGCGGATGCTTGATATCCATGCCATGGTGAAATAACAGAAAGTTGGAACATAATCCTTTGCTCATGCGTTTTTATGATAACATAAAACAAAAAAAAAAAATTAATCCTGAAATGTCGTCTGCATGTTAAATAGAAATCTAAAGGTACAAAGTTCGACTCTTTTTACCGGCGATATGAATGCTTCGTTCAAAATGTCTCTCTTACTATTACCCATTTCATCTAGAAGAATGGCTTTGAGACCAACGTATATTTTCATTCAGATAAGTGAATCTTGTTATACTTCAAACGTAACACCAATTGAAGCTTTCGTTCCAGGAAACAGAACTACATTGCTATAGTATATCGATAAGAAACTCCTGTTGGTTTTGAAGATATCTTTGAAATTCACACTTATAAAGGCTAATGTGAAACGTTAGTCCGTCAAACAATTATTGAACCTTTAAAAGTATGCAACCAATAAATTATCAACGATACTTGGAAATAAGATAAATACATTTCCCGATATGATTTGGAGGAAAACCTGTGACCAAAAGAAGATAAGGAAGTCTAAAGGACAAAATATGAATGTCTTAATCATGAACACTTTGGACAAATATTCATGATTGATTGCATTCTGATAAGGAGTCCTCTGATAAATGCGAAATTCAAGTTCATATAGTAAAGATGAGAATCCACCACCGCCATTTTTTAAAAACAGAATAAAACTAATCTAAAAGCCTGAGTGAAGAACTGATACTTCTATAAAACGTACCAAAGTATGAACGAAGCATGAAAGGTGAAAGAATTTTACTGGTGTATATTTCTTTCAATTATTGGTTTAAAAAACTGAACTCTATGGAAACTATATTATACCTTTTTTGATGACGATTTTCCAAGTAAAAAGAAATACACTCACAGAATTAGCATAAGCTTGTACATACACACATACATACAGACAGACACACAAACACATGTATATATATACACACACACACACACACACATATATATATATATATATGCAACACTTCTACAAATGGATTAGTTCAATGGGAAAGTATTTTCTGAAATGAATAGGAAGGAAAATATGCAACTTCTATAGGCCAGGTATGGAATGGAAAATATATTCGGTATAAATGCATGCATATGAGTATACAAATACATGTAAAATTTATCTTCTTTCTTTGATATAATATATATATATATATATATATATATATATATATATATGTATGTATGTATGTATATATATATATATATGTATACGCTATTCTGTTTTTTTTTTCCTGTGGGTAATTTCGCATTTCTATTTGCAAGTCAAAAAATATGTCTTTCTCTTCAAAAACGAATATTTTATTTTTGAAAAAACGTCAGACTTTATATCAGGTCATTCAGTTCAATTTAAACTGATGAAGTTGCAGCAGTTAAGCATATATTAAGTTTCTGAATATGGTGTAGATAAAAAAATGTTTTTTTATATGATTCAAATGAGCTTTCTAAAGTGTGCACAATTGATCGGATCTAAGAAACAAAAAAAAATCTATGTATGTAATTTTACGAGTATGCATGTGTCTATACACACACAAGCGTGCAGGCACGGGCGCATATGCATACACACACATACACGCATATATGCTGGCAGAAACGTTAGCACGCCAGCCGAAATGCGTAGCCGTATTTCGTCTGTCGTTACATTCTGAGTTCAAATTCCGCCGAGGTCGACTTTGCCTTTCATCCTTTCGGGGTCGATAAATTAAGTACCAGTTTCGCACTGGGGTCGATGTAATCGACTTAATCCCTTTGTCTGTCTTTGTTTGTCCCCTCTATGTTTAGCCGCTTGTGGGTAATAAAGAAATATATATATATATATATATATACTCTTTATTCTTTTACTTGTTTCAGTCATTTGACTGCGGCCATGCTGGAGCACCGCCTTTAATCGAGCAACTCGACCCCAGGACTTATTCTTTTGTAAGCCCAGTACTTATTGTATCAGCCTTTTTTGCTGAACCGCTAGGTAACGGGGACATAAACACACCAGCATCGGTTGTCAAGCAATGCTAGGGGGACAAACATAGACACACAAACACACACAGGCATATACATATACATATATACATATATACGACGGGCTTCTTTCAGTTTCTGTCTACCAAATCCACTCACAAGGCTTTGGTCGGCCAGAGGCTATAGTAGAAGACACTTGCCCAAGGTTCCACGCAGTGGGACTGAACCCGGAACCATGTGGTTGGTAAACAAGCTACTTACCACACAGGCACTCCTGCGCCTATATATATATATATATATATATATATATATATATATATATATATAATATATATATATACATATATATATGTAGGGGAACTTTCAACCTTGAACTTGTTCGCATAAAGTGTCCCGTTTGTTGTATTTTTATTTTCTCTTATATTACCACTTTTTTTACATTCATTTCATGCTTTCCACATTTTCCTGAATTTTTGTTCTCCTTTCCGTCTTTCTTCCCTCTCTGGATGTCCATACTCCGTTTCCTCTGCCTGCACTCCCCTTTTTTGCCTCCCCCTCTCTCTGCTTCCCTTCTTTCTTTCCCTTTTCCGTTTGCCCCGTCTTTTCTGCCCCTATCGCTTACTTATCTAGTTTTTTCATACGATTATTATTTTTTTTTTAACGTTTGTTTTTTCCCCTTTTTTCGCTATCCTTTTTTTCTATTTTTTTCATACGATAATTTTTTTTTTTTTTTTTTTTTTCTTCGAACGTTTTTTTCCGCTATCCCATCATGCCGGATCCTAGGTCCTACCTCCTCACCCTCCATCACCGTTTGAAGGATCATCTCCGTTCGCTTCCTGTATATTGCCTTCAGCCGTCTGTTAATCTCTCTCTACTTCTTTTTAAAAAAACCCTCTTCTCTAGCCATGTCTCTTTCCTAAGCCGCTGCCTACATCACCGACTCATCCCTAAAGGTTTCCGCCTCCACTTCCACCCTGCTCTCCACTCGGATTCTTCCATCTTACCCATACTCCGCACCACATCTTACTGCCTTATGCGGGCCACCATTTGCTCCAATCTCTCCAAACTGCATGCCATCAACCGCCTTCTTCCTCCTGCTTTCTCCACCTTCTTCTCCTCTCTGCCGCCTCTCTATGCTCCAAACACGCTACGCTTCATTATCCATTTGAATCAACTCTTCCATCAATTTCTTTCTGATACCAAACTTCGTAAACTCCAATCACTCTTCCATTCCACCCTACCCGACGCCACTACCCCAACTCCTCCACCACCCTTCTCCCCTCCCGATAGGCTCCATCCACCCACACCTAACCCCACTGCCCCTCCCTACAACCCCTTCTCCCCTCCCGTTAGGCTCCATCCACCTACACCTAACCCTACTGCCCCGCCCCACCACCGAACCCGCCCTGTAGTCTCCCGCCTCCCTTTTCCCCTCACTTACCACCCCACGACCCTACGTCTCCAACGCACCATTCTTCGAGCTTTCCGTCATCTCCAGTCCGACCCGTCCACTTCACACCTCTTCCCTAACCGACCCCTCCACTCTTTCAAACGAGCCCACAACCTTCGAGACCTTTTGGTCCATAGCTCCTTCCCTGACCCTACCTCCCAACCCGGCTCGTTCCCCTGCTCCCGCCCACGTTGCCACACTTGCCCTTACCTCTCCAACACTACCCGCCTCACTAGCACCCACCATCGACCCTATCACATCATCCACTCCTTCACCTGCACCTCCAGCAATATTATCTATTGCATCTCTTGCTCTCTCTGCAATTCCTTGTACATCGGACAAACGGGACGCCGCTTGGCTGACCGGTTCGCGGAACACCTTCGTGACATCCACCTTGCGAACGACACACCGGTCTCACGCCATTTCCGCTCCACCGGTCACTCCTTGCAACACCTATCTGTGTTCGGTTTGTCCTCACACAGAGGCCATCCAGATTCCCGTTTGCGCCGTGAACAGGAATTAATCTTCTCTCTTCGCTCTTATACGCCATTTGGTCTCAACTCTCCCCCCCTCCTCATCTAATCCCCCTCTCCCCCTCCTCACCTATCCTTTCCCCCCGACCCCTACTTCTTCAGTCCTTCATCCTTTCACCCATACTCCCCTTCCCTTCTTCCCTATTTCTCCCTCCCTCTTCCCCTTCTCTCTGCTCCCTCACTTCCTCTCTCCCCTTCTCTCTCCCCCTCTCCCTCTTTCCTCTTTCATCCCCTCCTCCCCTTCCTTCTCCCCCCTCCTCTCCTCTTCCCCCCTCTCCTCCCTCTCTTCTTCCCCCTTCTCTCCCCCTCTTCTCCCCCTCCCCCTCTTCTCCTCACTACACCACATGACTTTACACATCACATCACATATGATGTGCCATACTAATACATACACCAACTAATACATACTAATACGTACTAATACATACTAGTACATACTAATACATACACCAACCCTATACATACACACGTCCAGACCCCGCATACGCACTTATACTCTCTCATACACACACACACACTTATACATACTAATACGTGCTAATACATACTAATACATACTAATACATACACCGACCCCATACATACGCACGTCCAGACCAATCCTACGCACTAATACTCTCTCATACACACACACACACACACACACCCTTATACATACTAATACATACACCAACCCTATACATACACACATCCAGACCCCTCCTACGCACTATTAGCTGGTCCCTCAACCCTATTATCAACCTTATTATCTCCCCTTATTTCGCTCTCGCGTCTCATGTTTGATCTTTGACCTCTGGCCGAAATCAGATCGCCATGTTGATTCGTTAGCTACTGCACGCATTTTTTTTTCTCTCCTTCTTTCTGTGTTTTTTTTCTCTCTGTGTATCTTTCTGTTGAAGAGCGTAGGCTCGAAACGTTAAAGACTTGTTTTATTTATATTTCCTGAGCGCCATACTAATACAATTGTTCGTTTGTTTTCCACCTGCCTTCGTCTTTTGTTCATTTTCATAAAGCTTCCCGTTATATATATATATATATATATATATAGATAAATGAAAGAATGGAGTCCAACGACGATTTAACAAAATTCCTTTGTTCTCGACATATGTTTCGAAGACTGCATATTCTTAATTCCGAAGGAATTAAGGGTGCATTATGCCGTCTTCTCATCAGGAAAGACAAGGAACTTATGTCAGCATCATGACGAACAAAAACTTTTAGATGAGTGCCTACACGGAGTCCATAGTGATAATGAGTGTTTCTTTAAAATATTCCGTTATAAGCAGTGACGTCAAAATTAGTTGGATGGATAAGATTCTAAAAAGTTCAAGAGTTCAAAAATGGTTGGAAGGGGCAGGTTCTAAGAATAGGGGGGTGACAGAGTGAAAGTCGTATGTATGGTGTTGCATTGTTGTTTGCTTTGCCAATGAGATTGAGTGCCTATGTGTGTATATGTATATAACTGCATTCGTGTCTATGTGTGTGTATATGTGTGCGTGATTGTTTGTGTGGGGGATAATGCTAAATATATCTAGTGGTGAAGTGACAGGTTTGTGTCTGTGTGTTCGATTGTGCTTATGATAGAGAGAGGGAGAGAGAGATAGGGGGGAGAGGTAGAGAGACAAAGGTAGAACATACCCTAACGAATTTGGTAGTAGGCCTTCAAGTAACGGAGTATAAAAAAATTTGTCTATGGTGTTGTTGTAGATGTGGAACCAAATTATTAAATTCAAGGAGGTTATCTATATTAATCATCATTCATATGAGTGGAAGGTGTGTTTCTGCCAGTGCAGTGCTTTCTGATGTAAATTCGATACCCGGGTATCGGTTAACCGAATTATCCATACTAGGATGATTCATTCAGCTACTTAAACATATATATATATATATATATTTATATATATATATATATATATATATATATATGTATATTTTAGGCACATTCCCCTCAAATTGATGCCGAATACTGCACATTTTAAATATGGTGCATACGTGCTCTGTTGCCAACTAAAACTTAAAAATATTAGATTGCAAAACTGAAATATTTTAAACCTTTCAATATTGAAGGAAATGCATATGATGGGTTTCTTTCACAACATAGACACTGGATATCATTTACGAAATGCCTAATGGTCTATTCCTGAGCAAAAGCAAAAGGATAAACATTTTCTTCAGTTTAGTAAGGCATTTTTTAATTAATAAAAACACACCATTGACCCGAAACCTTGTCTTGTGCCCGAAGTATTAATATGAACGTACAAATGAATAATTCCAAAATATAGGACCATTATTCAGATTGTGGAAATTCCATTTTGTAGGAAATACCTTGTGCCTCCCACTTAATAGATGGAAATAGTGCAATAAATATCGACGGAAATATTTGAAAATATACATGATTTCAGATGATTTGTTTTACATGCCACAAACATGTTTCAAAATTCTGCAAATCACAGAAAACGGAGAAATAAAGATTACACATTCATACACAACAAATATAGAAGGTCGCATATTCTGTAACTGGTCCTATAATCGTTTTTATTATCACCGTTTAAATTATAGATCTGTATACATCACGAAAGAGTAAGACTTCATTTTGGGCATAAATATATATGTATATCTTTGTAAATATATATGTGCTTGTGCGTTTGTCTGTGTGCTGGTGTGTATGTATGCATGTGTCAATGTATGTATTTATGTATGTTTGTAAGTACGCATTTATGCATATATATATACACACACAAACACATACATTGTGTAGGTGTATACATGCACCGATTGATGGATGAACGGGTGGTTCAATCTGCTTTACATAATCTTATGAGAATATAAATGCATACAAACTATTGCAAATGATATAATGGCAAAACCCACACTAACATTATTTCTATATAAATATATTTGTATGCAAAGATATATATATATATATATATATATATATATATATATATATATATGTTTATATATATATATAATATATATATATATATATATATATATATATATATATATATATATATATATATATTATATATATATATATCTTTATGTATATACATTGTAAGCTTCATATAACAATAGCTGCTACGGAAATTCAAACATCATTTTGTTTTCGTGAAACGTAGTATCTTACATTGTGTATGTTAAAGAAAGCCAAGAATTATTTATATGCATATTGTTTAACGACGCAGTTAGAAAGTTTGATAGAGACTGGTATGTAATAAATGTCATTACTTTGAATGTTCGGGAAATGGACATTTCCATGTATAATACAAAGTTTCTTGAAAATAAGCCACTTGTGATAATTGTGAGGATGATGATAATGATGATGGCGATGATGAAGATATAGATGGTAATAATAATAATAATAATAATAATAATAATAATAATAATTATAATTATTATTATTATTATTATTATTATTATTATTATTTTTATTATTATCATTATAATGACAGCAACAACAACAATAAGAATAATAATAAGTTAATGTGCAAAAGCTACCCTTATCAAAGGAAAATGACAGAAACATCTAACGTTAAAATTAAAATTAACAATGACGATTGCCACAATTGGCCTCCACACCTGCCTGAAAAAAATTCTGAAACATGAAAAGATGAAAGCATCATACCCAGTAACAAAACAGGCAAAAGAATATATAAGTGAATTCCAAATACAACAAATTTCAGAATTAGACGTACTAGAAATAATCACAGAAAAAGCTTAAAGTGCTGCCTTAGTAAACCTCACAATGGCAAATACTCCAAGAGAGCTGATAATGCTGATACGGACAAAGCCCTTACCGATGATGGTTAATGGCTTCTTGCATAAAATCAGGAACGGAAGCGTTTATCATAGCAGCTTAAGATCAATGCCTACCTACAAGAAATTACCAGGCCAATATAATATAGAATGGCAGTAGCACATGTCGTGTATATCAACAACAAATTGAATCCGTTGATCATGCTGTCTCTATGCGCAGTCGTCTTGTCCCTAGAAAATATTTCAACAGGGATGATAGAACTGCACAATATATTCACTGGGTAAGTTGCAAAAACCTGGACGTGACCCTGTTTTGTCCCCTAGTTTGGGGGAAAAGATCAACTGATATTGTTTTTCAGTCATAGTTGTTTGCGTTTTCCCCACCAACATGGAAAACACACAAAATAACATGGTGACGCTCATATGTGAGAGAGGGGGAGAGAGTGAGGAGCGTCCCTAAACGTCAATAAGAGAGAGTGTGAGAAGCGACTTCGCGCTCAAAAAGAGAATAGATGAAAGCAGTATTTTTGTTGAAAAAAACGAACGAGAAGTACAACAGGGCCACTTTTTCGAGAAAGATCTCTCAGACCTTCGTTAAAACAACGTCTGAGTGTTTCAAATGTGGGACCCAATGGCTAGCTTCTCGGTGGCATGGCGGAAGAGCTTGTATGGTGGACGAGATTAACGTGTCTGAAGACAAATATTTTTCTCTTTGGCCAATCCCGGAAGAACTACTTTACGTTTCACTTCAAAAGAAAAATAAGGGTAGAGAAGGAAATGGTTTCTTCTAGCCAGTTCTCTGAAAGTTGGATGAAAGTGGCGAGAATGGTGCGAGTGAACGGGCCTGTAGTTGGGAAAAAGTCAAGGAAAAAAGCACTTTCCTCGAAAGTCAGGTTACCCATGGTATTTTATGGGTGTTTTCTATGAGCAGCCCCCGAACGTCTCCTCTATATTGAAGATTAGACATATTTGATTTCTCTCTTCTTTTTTTTATTTTGATAGTCATGTTTACTCGCAAAACATTCACAGCAAGACGCACGCACATTCTTTGTCTTGTCCTGTGCCGTCCATAATGACTTTCTTAATGTAAACCCTTGTGGTTGATAAAGAATTCATTATTATTATTATTATTATCATCGAAAAGGAGGAATAAGTAGAAATTCAAAAAAATCATGGCCAGCCTGACCACTAAAAAGTAAGCTTCCTTGCTTGTTTTTGTTCAATCGATTGACATAAGCCTTTTAACACGTACCATGTTTACAACTCTCGCTTACCCGTCAATAAATATGCTAGAAAGCAGTACTTTTCTCTTCATCTTCATATTCCTCTCCACCCGTGAAAATAGACTCCCTACAGAATACGTGTTACTTGGAACTGGACGAAACCTTCACAGAGTTGTCAAAATCTCAACGAAAATGATTACCTTACATAGCGTGACCCGTAAATATTTCACGGAATAAATGGTAAATTTACTGAGTTGTTTCTGAATTTTTTCTCCCCAAAATCTGAACAAATAGCCTGTGTTGAGTCTGTATCAAAAGATAATCACCCATCTGCTACCAATTGAAAAGTGAATGAAATATGCTATATGATGATTACTTATTGCACTTTATATATACACTTTATGCACAATTTTATAGACTTAATACACATCACTCCCCCATTTTCTCTCATTCTTCGGCTTACCCTCCTTTTCTCTCTTCTTTGTCCTCATCCCTCTTTTTCGCACGCTCTCCACCTTTCCTTTCAGTAATACATGTGGAAACGTTTCAGACGGGCTAAGTAACGGAGGGAAAACGTTAGTTCAAGAAACAAATTGCACATTTCACTCACCACCAAATTCGAGGGTTAGATGATTTGATAATAGCCTCGACTCCAATACTTGAGTAGTACTTTACTTTAGAGACACACTTATATTTGAGTTAGAACACATGAAGACACTGTTACGCATTTTACCGTTCACCTAATGGTACTGCCAACCGAACAATTATGATTTTATACTGGCCGGAAGCTTTCTTTATAAGCTACATGACCAAACATTATAGCCGTGTATATAAAATTTATATTAATAATCAACATTAATGTGTCGTATATCATTCTTGCCTATATATGCAATACAATATTCGTCACTGAATTGCAGTGAATATTTTTTTTAAATAGTACTCCTTGGTAACAAAATGTGGCATTAAATTATTCGCCTGGTTTCAATTTTTAGAAATGCACTCCACAAGTGTTATTATGAGTGTTTATCACATTCAGTAATGGTCTTTCCATTGAGTATTTTTAGTGTCGTACGCACTAGTTGCATTATAAATGCTTAACGCATATGGTTTAGAGACAACCAGGCCTCGTTTTAAAACACGATTCATGGAGCCTTAGCGAAAATTTCAGTGCTACACGCTATCGATAGAGTAAATCATTCAAATATGCATTAAAAAAAAAGTAATTCTAATTCCACTTAATTCAGATAAATCGGATCAATTCATTTCTAAATTGAATTTACGATACATTGTTTAGATTTTAATATGCATTATATTTTACAACTTCAGTTTCAATTATTTACAAAGTGCGTAATGAATTTATTTTTTACTTTATATTAGTTTATGAATTAGCTGTTATATAATTTACCAGACTCCGTCTCACTTTGCTCTTTGCGTGCATGTGCATCCAGCATTTCCCATATTCAATCTTTCTATCACAACTGAGGATTTTATTTTCTCTTTCTCCACGCTTCATTTTCATATCGATCTTAATTTTTTCAATCTGCTGCACTTATTCCCTTCCGATATCGAACATTATCCTCTGCAACACCCACTGAACATGCAAACACATAATGGCATTCTCTTCTTACTCTCCACTCTCTTCTTTTTCTTACTCTGCCATATTTTTATAGTCCTTCTTATAAACATTTTCTGCTATCCCTGTTCTTCCTTCACTGACACTGCTTTCTTCCTCCTACACTCATTTTATATAGTTTCTATTCTTCTCAGCTTCCATTGTTCTGAAGCTTGTTTGTCTATATACTCCATTTTTCCTGTCATTCCGCTTTTTCTTCTCTTTATGCGCATTTATCTCCGCCCGTGCCCGTGTTCTATTCATTCCTTATTTGTTATACTCGCTTGTGTATTTAATCTTTGTCAAAATATCCTGTCTCACGAAAAAAAAAAAAATAAATAAAACGAAAGAAAGAAAAAGAGAGAAAGGAAGAATAACGATATCCTCACAGTTGCTCTCATATATTAATTCTTCTACAATTAGTAATCATACACGTTTGGAATGTCTGGTGAGACGAAAAAGTGCGCAAGCAATATTTCTTAATCAGTCTTGACTATTCCCTCATGGATTTTCCTACCACTTCTTGCCTTACGAACCTCATTTTTCTTTTCTTTCTTTTTCATTTGCTTTCTAATATATATTTCTTCTCATATCACGAGGATTAATGATTTGATTCAACTATCAAAACTGCAACTCATTCTTTGAACCGTTTGTCAAGTTATATCGATTACTATTCGTAGTGCTGTGATTACTGTGTTTGTGATTAATGTGGTAGAATTGTTTCATGGTGCACGAATAAGCGAATATTTATCACGCGTGTTTCGTATACCGAGCTGTCCTTTTCCATAAAACTGTCCATTTCCATAACCTCACAGCAATCCAAAGAAGTGCGGGTTCAATTTTGTGTACGGAAGCTAAGTGCAATCAATGTGGTTGGTTAAACTATACAATATATTTTCTGAAAATCACTCTGGGACGTCCATTTCAGATTATGAAGTATGTATCTAAGGACTTTCATGTTGAATTGGGTTGTTCTGTTATCAAATATAATCCGCAATAAATACACTGATTCGACATATTTCCAGGTGTACATATATGTGTCTGTGCGCGCGCAGTCATGCTTTTGCGCGTGTGTGTGTACGACGGTTTGTGTGTTTGTGCATGCATATAGGTATAAGCATTCATATACACACATATACTGACACAATTACGTGCATATGCATATATGGACAGATACAAACTGATAGATAATATATATATTATATCTATCTCTTTTTGCGTACACCAGCCACTCGCACGTTCGTATGTATATATGTATGTATGTATGTATGTATATATATATATATATATATATATATATATATATATATATATATATATACATATAATATAATTCGAGACAAAACCACTATTTTAAAACCAAACAAGAAAAGACTTAATCAATACATAAAATTTTAATATAAATTAAATAAACCGCCACAACAATTGTTTCATGTCTGCTACCGACAATCTTCAGGTGGATTTTCGATCTTCTAATCAGTATCAAATTTTGATACTGATTAGAAGATCGAAAATCCACCTGAAGATTGTCGGTAGCAGACATGAAACAATTGTTGTGGCGGTTTATTTAATTTATATTAAAATTTTATGTATTGATTAAGTCTTTTCTTGTTTGGTTTTAAAATAGTGGTTTTGTCTCGAATTATATTATATAATATTTTACTATAAAATTGGATTTAACCCTAAATCTGATTTTTCCCTGTAATTTTGGATTCATTCCCTAATATTCGTATGTATATATGTATGTATGTATGTATGTATATATATATATAATATATATATATATTATATATATATATATACATATAATATAATTCGAGACAAAACCACTATTTTAAAACCAAACAAGAAAAGACTTAATCAATACATAAAATTTTAATATAAATTAAATAAACCGCCACAACAATTGTTTCATGTCTGCTACCGACAATCTTCAGGTGGATTTTCGATCTTCTAATCAGTATCAAATTTTGATACTGATTAGAAGATCGAAAATCCACCTGAAGATTGTCGGTAGCAGACATGAAACAATTGTTGTGGCGGTTTATTTAATTTATATTAAAATTTTATGTATTGATTAAGTCTTTTCTTGTTTGGTTTTAAAATAGTGGTTTTGTCTCGAATTATATTATATAATATTTTACTATAAAATTGGATTTAACCCTAAATCTGATTTTTCCCTGTAATTTTGGATTCATTCCCTAATATTTATTATATATATATATATTATATATATATATATATATATATATATATATATATATATATATATATATATATATTAGGGAATATTTTGATTTTGGGGGACACTTAAGGGACTAAATTGGATACATTTTGCCCGATTTCAATCATATTTTCAACTTGGTAAAGTGGAAGGGGATTTGTAATTTAAGAACGGAAAATGGATTCGAAATCTTGAAAATTCAGGCAAGATTTTTGAAGTTGAAAAAATTTCTCATTTTTACGTATTTTTGACTTTTATTTTATTGTTGTTAAAGGTTTTCATTTTTTCTGAAAGAAATTTACAGCTGCATGTAGCCCGTGATTACAGCTTTCATTTGCATGTTCAGTCGTCGTAAAATTCCTAAAATAAGTACTAAATTTAACAAAAGCATCCAAATAGTGGCACGCACAAAAACAAGTGTGCTTTCCTCTGTCACTGCCTTATATTTATGATTGGTCTTTCAAAAAATTCCTTTCTCAACTTCTTTTGTTTTTTTTATAAATGGGGGGGAGAGAGAGAGAAAGATAGGGAGTAAGGGTGAGCGAGGAAGTGTCCGAGAGAAAGAAAAAGTAAGAGAGTGGGAAAGCGAGAGAGAAAGGAGAGAGAAACAAAGAGGGAGAATGTGGCGGTAAGAAACAGAATGAAAGCAACAGAAAGTAACAACCACACCCTCACCCGCGCGTAGAGCGGGTCACCTTAAGCTAGTTGTACAAGTAAATTTGACTGAGAAAGAAGTATACGTAGAGGGGAATTACAGGAGGTAACGAGAACAGCTAGGAATGAAAGAGTAAATTGTAGTAGAGTGGAAGAAAGTGCGACACTTAGGCAACAAGAAATAATAACAAAACATAAATGATAATGAGGAGTAAATTGAAAAAGAAGGCAAAGAGACAGAAATACAATAGGTAGGATATGATGAATGTGATGATCACGAGAAAGATGACTGGCAGAGAATAAATTGAGTAAGAGTACTGCAGAAGCAGAAGAGAGAGAAATGGAGAAAGAGGAGGATTCAGTTCATTGAATGTTGTAGAAAAAAGAATTTTCTGTCGTTAATATTTTTGAAAGTGTGGCCTTATAAGTCAAATACAATTGTGTTTATTGGAGTGTAAAGATTTTATGTGAGTATGTTTTATTTATGGCTTGTTTTCTTGGTCGACGCTGAAAATAAAAATAGTCTGGGTTTGTTTATTATTTAATTGCTTTTTGCTTTTACAGGAGTGGGGGACGAAATCTACTTATTGGCATTACGCTTTGTGTGAATGACGATTAATGGTGTGTAGAGGCACACATTTGTCTCCTCATAAACAAATATAAGCATATACACACTCACTACTACATCGCTGTCGACGATGAGCATTCCCTTATTCAAATAACTAAAAGTTCGACAGAACATGTGGTTAGGTATTTCACCGAAATAAGTGCCCTTAGATCTACACAGAACTTAAGGAAGTAGCTAGTAAAGAACCAACTGGCATTTTTTGAGCTAACAAAATACCTAAGATTTATCAATATATATGTGCGTGATAATATGTCTCGTTATATGGGTTTTTCTGTAAGCATTCCATATAAACATAAGATTTTGTGTTAGTGTCTAAGAATCCCAATATCAGTTTCAAATTTTGTCACTAGGCCAACAATTTCGGAAGATGGACAATCCCAGCGATCAACAGGTACTTTCTTTATCGTTCCCGAAAGAATGAAATGCAAAGTAGAGCTCGGTGGGATTTGAATTCAGAAGGTGAAGACGGACGAAATGCATTTTGCCAAGTCATGCTAAAGATTATGCCAGCTTCCGGCCTTTAGGAAACTCAATGTTGAGAATGTTTTTATAAATCTTCATTGAAACAATGATCGGTCGCATAATCAGGTTAGCAATAGCGTTCTTTCTATGAGGTTTCTTGGGGGGAAAATTAGTTTTTGCTCTTAAAACTATATTCCTATATAACCTAATGTTCTGAATATGAACATATATTTCTATGAAACACGTCTCCTGACACTCACGTAAATTTCCCTCTCAACGTCGACTTTGCTAACTTGTTATCAAGTGTTAAAAGGTAAACAGCTTTTATCAGTACTTGAGAAGCAAGTCTGTCATATGTGATTTTAATTTCTACAAGCTTTCGGTAAATGTCAGATGAGCTTCGCTGACTCTTTGCAACATTTTTACAATGAAACTTTCAGTTTTTAGATATCCAATGTCTTAAAATTGGAAGCTTCATCAATCACAGACAACATCAAGAAAGTATGTTTTAAACTGATTTCTGCTTTAATTGTTGTTTTGTTTGATGGCTTCTTGATGAAAAGAGTACAGCTCTACTCAAAGCTTGCTGTCATCTCTGATTTGAAGGTTGGAGTTTTCACACACCAAAGTGGTTACTGTAGGCCAATGTTATTACGATAGTCCCATCAATTTTAAATCTGACGTTTTTGATTTGGACATAATCCAAAGTGATATTTATAGTAAAAATCTTTAACGGTTTAATAGTGTTACCAAGTAGGTAACTTTCATTATAAGATGCCCATTTTCCTGAAAGTTATGAGGGAAAAGAGGCCGATCGGTTGGATTTTCTGAAACTCTACTCTCCTCCCCCTCGGAATAATTCTTTCCCATAAATCCCTATATACTCTGAAGTCATAATATCAAAGCGGTATTTGTAGAAAATTTTATTGAAAAGTATCCATTTTTCTGGATGTTATGAAGCAACAAATTCGGTGGCGTATGCATCTGTACTAAAGGCCTTTTATTTGTACACTTTTTTCATTTCATGTTTATTTCTTTCAATGTTTGTAATGTTCTCTCTCTCTCTCCCTCTCTCATATATACATACACTGCAAAAAAACTTACAGATGGGCTGGTAAATTGAAATCTCTATGTTGCTTTGAGGGTAAGGTAAAACTTGACAAAACGCTTCTCCCTTTGTTGTTGGACTACAGTGATGTTTGTTTAAAAATGAGAGTTATGATTGTGATACAATAACGAAAGTAATATTGACTAAGCAAGTGAACACTATTATACAAAGAAATGATTAGACCTAAAATATCATAAAAATTATTAGAATTGGTAATCAAATGTCAGAATATTATCTAGGGGCTAGCAGAAAACTCTCGGTGGACGATAATTGCTGGTATGCATATATATATATATATATATATATGTGTGTGTGTGTGTGTGTGTGTGTGTGTGTGTGTGTGCGCGTGTGTGAGTGTGTGTATGTGTGTGTGTGTGTGTGCTGAAGTGCATGTGGGCTTAAATAACCGCCCACTCTCATTAGATAAGTGTAGTGACGTGTGTTGTGTACACACACACAGGCACGCACACGTACCTACACACACACACACACACAAACACACACACACAGAAACACACACACACACAGACACACACACACATAAAACAATAAAACGCGCTTGTGATTGTCATACCGAACATAAAGCTATGTCTGCAGATTTCTATATGTGGCTGGTTGTGAATATAGCCAGAAAATCTTTCTAATGTACATTCAGTTACCGTGAATGTTCCACTGAGATATTTTATCTAATCAAAACAATCCAATTCTAGGTACACTACCCAATGTTCTTCCTTCACAATTTGGAAACCATTTGTTTCTTTCTATGTAATTAATCATATAATGCAGGAATTCAATTAAAGCCTTTTAAACGCAGCCTGAAGTGAAATATTATAATTCAATTTTTAATATGTGTTACATGTTACATGCAGATCTAAGTACTGTTCATATTTCTGCGAGAATCATTTCCGCCAATTTAAACACAAAACTGTCTTAAATATCCAAGATTAATATTTCACTTTAAAGGACCATATATGTGTATTCCCCATTTCCTACCAACTAGAATTAACATTATTTCCTAAAGTGACTTTGGGATTATGCGTTCATATCCTTATAATACCAAAATGAAAGAAATATTAAATCTTCTCGGGGGTTATACCAGTTACGTGATACATTGCATTACTTCCAACCAAGGGAAAAACGGTCCACCCCACCTCATTTGGTGAGAGAGAATGTTACTTGTCGATTTCGCTAGCACGTTCTTACTATAGCCATAAATACCCAAAGTCAATCATACCCATCGATGTTACAGTAATTGAAATCCTACTACCAGAAAATTGATATGCTTCTCTAAATACTGGTATGGATTTGGAAAATTGAAGTATAACTTCATATAATACACAACGGATTGCATGTAATGTAAAATACAATGAACCTCGGTGAGCGAAACAAATGCTATAACAGAAAGGGAAAGAGAAACGTATTTGTGAAAAGTAAATTTTAAGAAAAAAATTATTTTACGTAAAGCAATCGGAGTATAAATAGTGGTAAAAGTTTAACATAAATATATATGTAAGATGCGGATATATGTGTGTGTGTGTGTGTGGTGTGTGTATGTATATGTATATGATATATATATATATATTATATATATATATATATATATATATATATATATATATATATATATATATAAATATAAATATATGTGACGTATATATCGTTGCTGCTTTTTCTTTCTCCGTCTTCCGTTCTTTGGACTCATTTTTTTTCTATATTTTTGACAAAGAGCTCCGCTCGACACGTGGAATCCTCCTTCTTTCTTTCCTTTCCTGAGCGTCCAATATCACTATACTTATTTCAAGTCCTCGCGTCGTTGCGTTTTCTCTTTGACTATATATATATATATATATATATATATATATATATAATATATATATATATATATATTGTGTGTATGTGTGTGTAATATAATGTGTCTTGAATGGCACAACAATGCACTTTACTAGCTGTTGTCATTTAATCATCCACAGTCTAATATAATATTTCGGAAAACAAAAATGACTTCTTCATATATTCGTAGAAATTGATTGAGTCACTACTATAATCGGTTTTCCAGAGTTTTTTTTGCTAGGAGCGTCCCTGCAGTGGTTTCACGAATTCCTCATGAGAAATGCGTGAGGGTGGCTATGCCTCAAGCTTTAGTGTGCTGGCAAATCCGTAGCGCTGCTTCTGAGTTGTGTATTATAGGTGCAGTTTCCATATTTGTTACTTTTTTATAGTTAATACATGAACATGTTATCAAAAATGAACTTACACGCATCCAGATGTAACGAAATAACGTATTGACTGACAACCTGGAGCATGTTGTTAATTTCTGGCCCTAGCCTGTCTTGTACTGTTAAGTACAGTTCATCACTTCCACTCGGTGGCAATACAAACACGCCGAAGACACAGAAAACAGCAACACATGCTTCCTTGAAATACCTCCATTTTAACGAGAGGAGAACTACAGCCATCCAAAGAACTATAAAAAGAGAAGGACTAGACATATAACTAGCCTACTCTGGCCCCTCTCTGAGAAAACACCTCGCAAAGAAACGAGTAAGGGACAGCAATCGATGCACACTAGCAAGCTGCCCCATCCGTGACACAGATTTATACCAACGAGTAAATGTTGTGTATAGAATGCAATGTAAAAAATACAGCAAGTTCTATGTGGTTACTCCTTCAGAAAGCATCTAGACAGATGCCGGAACACTGATAAAAGAGTAACAGTCAAAACTGAAGCCAATGAAAGAAATTTGGGTTATCCAGGTATTAAGGAAGCTAACATCATAAACAGAATAGGGCCCAAAATTAACAACAGACTGGGGGTTGTCAGTCAATATATTATTTAGCTACATCTGGATGCGTGTAAGTTCGTTTTTGCTAACGTGATCATGTATTATTTATAAAAAAAAAGTAACAAAGAGGAGACTGTACGAATAATACATAACTTAAAAGCAGCGCTACTGATGTCCCAACACACACGAGCTTGAGGCATAGCCGCCCTTACGCACTCCTAATGAGGAATTCCGGAAGTAGCTTCGTCAGACCACTGCAGAGAAACTTCCAGAAACAACCGTTGGAAAACCGATTATAGCAGTGACTAAATCAATTTCTTAGGATATCTGAAGAAGGAATTTTTGCTTTCCGAAATATTATATACGACTATGGATGATTAAATTATATCAGTTACTCAAGTCCATTGTTGTTATAATAGTGCGTTGTTGTGCCAATCAAGATACATTATATTTTACAAACAATACACAATGCTTCCAGATAACTACACTACTCTACTATGTGTGTGTGTGTGTATGTGTGTGTGTGTGTGTGTGTGTGTGTGTGTGTATGTATGTATATAGGTATACAAATATGCATATATGCCTGACAACTATACCCATAAATATATT
>NC_043003.1:111581287-111611287 GCF_006345805.1 Octopus sinensis
GGCCTTCATAAAAATTTTCGAGGAACCTATATAGAAGAAGTGTTAACCGCCAGTTTCAACTATAGCTTGGTATACTAAATTCTTTCTTTTGCAGTAATTCTTAAATCTACATTGATCTTTAACTCTACAATCACTCATATAGCCTTTGGAAATGACAGTTTGTTTGGGGCGAGTAATCTCCCATTGATTGTCATGTGAGAATGGAGCATTTGAATGTTCTTTATTTTGGGGATAGATTGGGTATACGCTTGGCGTAACATTTATGTAGTTTAGGAGAATTTAGAGATGATATGTATCTAAATAATTTACGAGGAACTGAAAAGGCATACCGAAAAATAACTGCTGTGGAATAATTCCCTATATTTGTTATCAATATAAAACTGTTTATTTATCACCTGTGTATTATAGTAATCAAATTAGATTTTACTTGTGTGGCGAAGGGTAAAATTAACCAGGATATATTTTTCTTTATTTTATTATTACTAGAAGTTGGATTATGATAGTTTTCCATTTTAGATTTAATATAAGGTATGCAATTTTTATTTCTTTTTACATTGTGTGTATTGTTGAATAAGCTGTAATAATTTATGGGCGGACATATGTTCTTGCTGCCTATCAGCAGAGGTTGATATATTATTTATATCCTTGTGATTATTGTCATAACTTTGTGTTTAGCATTATTAGGGTGTATAATGTGTATGCTTCTTTCATTATTGTCAGTATAAGAATTGGCTTTGATCTGCAGGTGTATTTCTTTTTGGATTCTGTTACGGTATATTTATCTCTTTTGCCTCTGTTCGATATATATTTATTGCGTGATCTATTAACTGTGTTGTTGATATTTATAGCGTTATTCAACGATTCGGTCGTTAGATTATTAGTACTTAAGTTGTGCCTTGATATATAGACATATTTGTGTTTATTATTAACTGTATTTAAATCCTGCACAATATATCTAATTTGTTGTGTAAATCTAGCCTTTTCCAGTGCAATATTGTATATTTCCTTGCTATCATTAATGATATCTTCACTGCATGAGAGAAAATGTATTCTTCTTTCAATGATATTACCTAAACAATTTGTATTAAGCTGAATATAAATACTTTTTTTGTTAATATAGGTGATTTTAGAGTTGGGTTTATGGGAAGATGCATATTTGCCTGAGATAAGATTAAAATTCACGCCTAAAAAACTTACTGAGTTGGGCTCTGCATCAAGAGAAATTTTATATCCAAAACGTTTTAAGAATTCTTGGAGTTTTTTCTTGTCTAATTCTAGCTTATATTTGAAGGGTTTTTAATGATGACCAGTGCGTCGTCCCTATATAAACCACCACCTATTTCAGGAAATTCCCTACTAAATTTGTGTAGAAATATACAAATGGACTAAATCAGTGGCCTCAGCTGAATCGGAAGAGGCCATTACCACATCAAAGCATTTAGGTATATTATTACCTGCCCATAGTTTGTTATCGAACATAATTAGAATATAATACCTTCCTTAACATTTAACCAGACACTTGGAAATTCTGGCCAACTAGGTGATAAGATTGAAACATATATGTGGGTTCCTTTATTTAACATTTTTGAGCTGCTATACAAATTATAATCAATTTATTTGTACTGTCGTGTTTTAAAAAAAAATTATGCATCCATTATTTCTTCATTTATTTTCTTCCCACAAAATTGCTATCATAAATTTTTAACAATTCCTAATATATCCCAATAACATTGGAATTATATGACAGGGACAAACCAGTTGAATACCTCGAATTATATAATCGCAAATGAAAATAAATGTTCTTTGAATTAACTATATATATATATGTATGTATGTATATGTATGTATGTATGTATGTATGTATGTATGTATGTATGTATGTATGTATGTATGTATGTATGTATGTATGTATATACATATATATGTATATATAGTTGAAATTTAAAGAAAACTAAAAGACGAAGACAGATGTATAAACAACAAGCTGGTGTATTAGTTTGGCGCTCGAGAAGGTGAGGAAGATTTCTCGCTTCGAGCCTACGCTCTTCAATAGAAAGGAATACCTGGAAATAAGCACAGAGAGAGTAAAAAAAATTGGTTTTAGCGGTCAATCATGGCGGATGAAATATATATATATATATATAACATACACACACAGATATGTTAACATGTGATGGAAGGCTATGTTGAAATGTCCGTGTATTTATTGCTTGTAAATTCGCTGTGGCTAAACAGACCGCTAGCAATTATCCTGCAGTCTCGTAAGTTCGGCATATATAATTTCTGACAATTTTTCGTTATGTCAAATATATTGGTGGGTAGTTTTAGTTACACCTTTCATACATGCATTACGTACCTCATAAAATATTTAAAATCATGCAATGCCTTTTAGTAATATGGAAAGGCAATTTTCTAGAAATGTTTGGCCATCTTTGAAAAGAATAGTACAAGAAACGATGTATTAATTAAGCAATACATTCTTAGAGCAGAATTTCTACATCACATAAAAAATATAGAGCGGCAATAAGCGAGCGTTTACTTAATAAAGACCAAAATGGGGATACGCTGGATTATCTAAGCGACTCTGCAGATATATTCTTTTGGTAAATTGTTTCTTTTCTTTACAGCATGTTCTGTAATCTATGACGATAAGTAATTTTGTTTTGTGTGTATATAGTATTATCATATTTGTATGTGTACAAACTTTATTGGCAATGCAGTATAGTTTATTTTGGCATGAATATATTGAAATATCACTTTATGTGGTGTCCAATATAACTTCAAATTAAACAAATATAAATAAAAATATCACTTTAAACAATATATATATATATATATATATATATATATATATATATATATATATATACATTAAAACAATCAAAAATATTAAAAGACGCTTCTTCTGCGAATGCAAAGCATGACTCTGAAGGTACCGACATATTATGTGCAACAAATATATGTACATTAAGATGAAATTACAGACATTGCATTATCTATGAGGCAGTTTACTTGCGCAAAATTTACCGTATATATTTATATCCAGAAGATATTTATAAAAGTGTAAAATGTACTATTTTTATCGACTGCTGAAATTCTCGCAGGAACCTTATATGAACGTTGATTTTTCAGATCCGTAGTCAATATGAAATCTATATGAGTTGATGTCGTACTATTTATAGTTCGCTTTTGATTACATCGCCAGCAGCATCCGGTAGCAAGTCTTTCGCAACCCTTTCTTGTACTGTATTTAACTATAATATGTACGTCCAAACTTAAACATCACCGAAATTTCTGCTCACTAGGAACACTATGTACACACAGGCGGCAAGTGAGAAATATTTCCCAGCGACCATTTCGTACATATTACCGTGAACATATATTAGGCTTATTAGCAACACGCTTTACAGTTTTTCTTCCTCTCTCTCTCTCTCTGTCTCTTTGTCTGTTCTCTCTCTATAGCCCTACTAAAGCATTATCCCGATTTTCACCCTCACATACGCGTCTTAAACATCCACTGCACTCACTTCCAATATCTCGATGCTGTTTCAGCCAGCTTCTAAATATCATCTGCTACAAAGCTTTTAATACTCATCAGTCTTAAATGATGGCGAGTGTGACTTTCTTAGACGTAGATATAGATGCCTCGTGCTTTCCTATGTTACTCACCGATGGTCTGTGTAATTGTTACCTTCACGTAATTACACAATCTCACAAACTACCGACAGGTTCCATTTGCCCCCCTTCTATTGAATCTAAGCTTTGATGCATATTGCAATATCACAGTATTTGCGAACTGGGATCTCACTGTCGTTTGCTTATGTCAGCAAAATTATTAGTTTTTTTTGTTATATCAGACCATTGGTTCTATTTGTATCACGTCTATCATCACCCTGTTCTAAACATGCTACATAGCATTGCACTCCTATATCGCACGCTCACAGCAATCCTCGTCCACATGATATTCATTTGCCTCCTGACCAAAATACAATACCTTATTGAAAAGATAGATTAAAAATCTTCTCGAATCAGGTAATACATTATTGTCGCAGCAGTTCAAAAATATAATCACTGCATATATCAAGGAAACGTTCCTTTACCTCGTCAGTCAATATTGCAACTAATTCAGATAGAATCTCTACGGACGCTCGCAGTCATGAATGTCTCACTGGAAATCTGTTTTGCAATAAGATATACAGTAAAAATTGCTTCTTCAGAATTGCACAATAGAAAAAAATGTCAGAACTTCCAGTGAGCTGTTAAATGGCTACAAGATACAACTGAAACTCAGAAATTATTCTATTCCCCCTACCCCCACACCGACTCTGATATCTGGTGATGCTAGTGCTCACACGGACATAAGCGGAACAATGTCAGTTGGCTGAATTTAAAAATTCCGCTTTACTCAGCCATTTTATTACAAATACTTTCTGCTCCTCGAAGCTGACTTTTATCGATTCGTTTCCACTAAGGATCATCCAATTCATTCTTCACACTACTTTTTGCCTCTTGTTATATTTCTGTCCCACAATCTCGGATTAATTCATATACCTTGTTCTACCTCACCAAGGCACCTTACCTCTTGAATTATTTTTTATCCCATACCTTTCCTGAAGTTGTTGAATTACATTTGTGTAAGAATATTCACGGCTCAGACGATTGGTCACACAGGGCAAACATAAACTATTACAGATCGTTCGTAACCATCCCTATAGACCAAATCTAAAAAGTATTGAAATGGATTTGTGTTAGTAAAGCATTATGCTGTAGAAATATTGATATTTCTACAGGATACCCTTTTTTAATCTTAGAATACAAATCATTCCTGCAATTTTGATTTTTTGTTTTTCTACATGCAGTTATCCTTCTTGCTGTACTGAAGTCTAATACAGACTGGTAAGTTGCACCATCTACACTGAGGCAAACTACACGCCTGGTTACATTATCCTATTCCCTTGTATTTTGAATTAAAAAACTGACATTGTCGACTATAATCTTCCACTCTATCTTGTTAGTACAATAAATACTAACCATGTCCTGAATCAATTAAAAGGAATATACCTTCCTCCACAAATTTCTGGTATTATGTTTCTATCAGAAATCAATATAAGATCAATATTATCATGATCGAACTTTTATTGCTATATTATCTCGCTTATTTCATACAGAATGATACAACAGTTATATAACTGTAACACTGGGGAGATTTTAATACTCTTGATAGTCAATGGAGTATTGTTATATTATCAGTGATTTCATTACTATTATCTTTCAATATTTTTGTTTCTTACGCGATTATTTAAACAAATCAGTTTTCGTTATTGTTTCGTAGTGCAACGCAAATTATTAATTATATTGAACATATTCTGTATTTAGTGTACAACTCAATAAATTGGATCTATTTTCTAAGGTGTGAGAAATGCTATGTATTTATATCGTTCGCATATTTCGTTCATGACCTTTTCCCTTATATTTTAATCAATTATTATATTATCATTTTGCACTCAATATATCTTCCAACTTATTTCAATTTAAACATTTCATTTTTAGATACGTGCTTATGATTTCGCAATCAATATATTCTCACGGAATATCGGGTAACAAATATCGGTTTTCTCTTTCTCATTAAAATAGCGTCCGATATCTTTCATAAATATGTACATGCATATCGCTAATTATTATACTCCTGACCGTGTAAGAAACGTCTAGGGAATATGCTGAAAATAGATATGTTAACTAACTTAATCATTCTGTCACATTATATAATAATTATCTCTCCGGGTTTATCAATAGGTCTTTACGAAAACAGGCCGGTTTTTAAATCATTTTACCTTAATTTGAATATTATTTGTGATATAGCATCAAATGAAATTATTGTTAATTTCTGGACAACCCAGTTTTATTGTCCAGTTATATTACATGTTAAACCTGTGTTTTATTTTGTGTGTTCACCAATACATTTTACTACGGGGAGTATGCAATTGAAAAGGGAGTGGGTGAATAGCGCTTGCGAAATTTCACAGAAATTCCTGAATGTAAAATATAAACTCAAATCATCCACATATATCTAGATATGGCTCTTATCAAATTACCTGGTTAACGTATAGGTATTGCACAGAAAGACAACGTGCACCAAAGACTGCTGATTTGGAATGTAGAGAGTTAGCTTACATAAAAAATGATAGACAAGGATTCGGTTTAGTAGAAATTGTTATGATGTTTCCGACGGGATAAATTCCAAGTTACGCAGAGGCTAACGAGGGCAATCATTAACAAGCGATGATGGTTCTCTGCAAAATTAATAGAAACATTTTAGAAAATGGCTGTGTGGTAAGTAGCTTGCTAACCAGCCACATGGTTCCGGGTTCATTCCCACTGCGTGGCATCTTGGGCAAGTGTCTTCTGCTATAGCCCCGGGTCGACAAATGCCTTGTGAATGGATTTGTTAGACGGAAACTGAAAGAAGCCTGTTGTATATATGTAATTATATGTATGTATGTGTATGTATATGTTTGTGTGCCTGTGTTTGTCCCCCTAGCATTGCTTGACAACCGATGCTGGTGTGTTTACGCCCCCGTCACCTAGCGGTTCGGCAAAAGAGAGCGATAGAATAAATACTGGGCTTACAAAGAATAAGTTCCGGGGTCGATTTGCTCGACTAAAGGCGGTGCTCCAGTATGGCCGCACTCACATGACTGAAACAAGTAAAAGACTAAAAGAGAAAAGAGTATAACAGATAAAAAGTACGTGGTTACTAGAGGAGAATGCTGCAAGGTATACTGTTTACCTTAGAAGATTCGGTTTGGGTTAACACATGTAGGACATGTGAGCATAGGTACGAGTTTCTTTTTCCTCCAACCCTCTTTTTATCGCTATTTCTTCCTCATCATTATCACCATCACTTTGTCATTGTTGCTGTTGTGTTCTTCATCTTCTTCTTCTTCTTCTTCTTCTTCTTCTTCTTCTTCTTCTTCTTTTTATTCCCCTTCTTTTTCTTCTATCTCTTTTTCCTCATCCGACTGTTCTCCCCATTCTTCTTCTTCTTTTTTCTTCTTCTTCTACTTCTTCTTCTTCTTCTTCTTCTTCATTTTTTCTTCTTCTTCTTCTTCTTCTTCTTCTTCTTCTTCTTCTTCTTCTTATTATTATTATTATTATTACTAGTATTATTGTTATTATTATTATCATTGAGTGAGAGAGCAGTTCATGCCATCAAAGTGACACTGGGGTAAAATATACGAAGCCCAATATACCCATCATGACTACCTGTCTGATAAAGGTACACCAGGCACATGCATCACAACCATATGTGCGCGACATGGTGATCTCATATCAAGATAAACAGCACATGACCTTGCAGGTGGGGCCCAGTTAGAATTTTCTTCAGGTTGAGTAGCTCATCCCGCTCAAACGGTGCCTGAATAAGGGTTGTTTAAGGATGTTGAAAGAACCACCCATGTTTCCAGAGGTGAACTATTCAAACCCCAAAGACTCCCTCTCAACACATGGCTATGATGCACCCCCACTACTTCTGCTCGTGATCAGAGATGCACATATCGTCAGCCACTAAGGGACATGCTCAACTGGTTAAGGTCAAACAACTGACAAGCAAATCTGTGGTATTGAGCAGAATATTTGCTGTAGCCCATCTTTTATACCAAGACAAAACAATGTACATGATAACACTTCCAATCAGTTAAGATCAGAAGCCATGAGAGCCACTGCCTGGTACTGCATCAGGGCTATAATTATTATTATTATTATTATTATTATTATTATTATTATTATTATTATTATTATATTATTATTATTATTATTATTATCATTATTATTACTATGATTACTATGATTATTATTATTATTCTATGTTTGACTTTTGCTTTATGTCTGTACAAGTTGGCTCCAAGTCTCACCCAGAGACCTCAAGAGACAACAGGTTGGAAGTTCTGTGCCATATATTTGGGGTTTTTTTTGGTCTTGTGCTAGTGAATGTCTAATACATAAGAATAACATTAAAAAAAAATAAATAGATAAATAAATAAATAAAAAATAAATAAATAAAAGTTTGTTTTAAACCTTGGGATTACATAGAGAGTATTTTGCGTAGGATATGAGCAGTTCCAATGAGCACTATCTTTTGAATCTCTGCCATGTTAGGGTTTCCTGGTATCTGAGTTAGGTAGCAATCAGTCCCCTTCGCTATCATTCCCAGGGCACCTATGATAACAGGTATTGTTTTAGTCTTCAGCTTCCACATCTTGCTGATTTCTATTTCAAGATCTTTATATTTGCTCAGTTTTTGGTAGGTCTTGATAGATACGTTTATATCGATTGGGACAGTCATATCAATGAGGAGGCATGTTCTTTGTCTGAAGTCTTTCAATATGATGTCTGGCCTATTTGCATCTATCTTCCTGTCAGTTTGAATGGTGAAGTTCCAGAGGAGTGAGATGTGGTCATTTTCAAGCACTGGAGGTGGATTGTGTTCCCACCAGTTTTTTTCATGGGGCAAATCCAGGTTTTAGCAAATACCCAGTGAATATATTGTGCAGCTCTATCATGCCTGTTGAGGTACTCTGTAGGCGCTAGAAGACTGCATTTGGAGACAACATTATCAATGGTTTCATTTTGTTGTCGGCATAAACGACATGTTGCGCTACTGCCGTTCTTTAATATGTTGGCCTGGTAGTTTCTTGTTGGTAGGCATTGATCTTGAGCTGCTATGATAAACCCCTCTGTTTCAGATTTTAAGCTAGAGGCCATTAGCCATTGATGGGTCAGGGCTTTGTCAATATCTGCATTATTCGCTCGCTTTGGGTATTTGCCATAGAGAGTTTTTTCTTGCCATTTATTATTCAGAATATCTAAAGCCGCAGTTTTGGCACGGGTTTTCACGCGCCTAGCTTTTTCTGTGCTTGTTTCTTGTATGTCTATCTCTAATTCCGAAATTGGTTGTATTCGGAATTCACTTAGATATTCCTTTGCCTGTTTTCTTACTGAGTATGATGTTTTCTTGTTTTCATGTTTTGAGACAAGTTTAACATCCAGTCCTCAGAGTTTTTCAGGTAGGTGTCTAGGCCAATTGTAGCAATCTTTATTGTTATTGCCAGTTGCAAAAGACCACGGCCTCCCTCTTTTCTTGGCAGATAGAGTCGTTCTGTATCTGCCTTAGGGTGGTGCATTCTATGCATTGTCAACGGTTTCCTTATTTTTCTGTCGAGCTGACATATTTCAGTAATTGACCGGTTAACAATATTGAAACTGTAGGTCACGACTGGTATGGCTAATGCATTGATCGCTACGATCCTGTTTCTTGCATTCAGCTCTGTCTTGAGTATTGCTCTCACTCTTCGATAGCATTCTCTCCTGATCCTTTCCTTCATCTCTGAATGCCTTATTCCGTTCCCTTCAATTACCCCTAGGTACTTGTAGCTCTCCGCTGGGTCTAGTTCTTTTATGACATTCTGCTGGTCAAGGTTAACGTTAGATGTTTCTGTCATTTTCCTTTGATAAAGGTAGCTTTTGCACATTTATCGAGGCCGAATTGCATTCTGATGTCGTCACTGAATTGTTTGACTATCGCTAGTAAGCCCTTGAGTTGTTGGTCATTTTTTGCAAAAAGCTTTAAATCATCCATGTAAATGAGATGATTTATATTTTTATCAAACATTTTATACCCGTACTGCGCGTCATTGAACAGCTTTGAGAGAGGTATTAAGGATAAACAAAAGAGGAGTGGTGACAGTGAGTCACCCTGGAAAATGCCACACGAAATTTACATCACCAGCATTTAGGGATTCATTGTCATTATTATTATTATTATCATTATTATTACCATTTACAATTTTATCATCTTCCTAATTGTGATTAAGACGGTGAGGTGGCAGAGTCACTACTGAGCAAGACTAAATGCTTAGCTACATTTCTTCCGACTTTGCGTTCGGTGATGAAATTCTCTCGAGGTCGACTTTGCATTTCATCAGTTTGGGGTCGATAAAATAGGTAACAGTCAAACACTGGGGTCGCTGTAATCGACTTACCACCTCCCCAAAATTTCAGCTTTTGTGCCTATAGTACAAAGGTTAGTTAATAATATTATTATACGTATGATTGCACAGAAAAACGCAGCAGGTTTACAGGATCGTAGAGTTTGTTGTTTTGTCTTATTAAAGCATTCTACGCAATATAATCCCCGATAATTACTGAGTCTATTTTTCTTTAATGATCTTTAGCTTCGGAAAATTTCTGCATATTCTTGAAATTTCTGAGATGTGACTAAGAATATACTGGTTGATTTTGACTATTTCATTCGATCACGATTGTATCATTCGAACACGTATATATCTCTTTTATCTCTTTTACTTGTTGCAGTCCTTTGCCTGCGGCCATGCTGGAGCACCGTCTTTAATCGAGCAACTCGACACCGGCACTTATTCTTTGTAAGCCCAGTACTTATTCTATCGGTTGTCAAGCAATGCTAGTGGGACACAGACACACAAACACACACACGCATATATATATATATATATATATATATATATATTATATATATATATATATATATATACATATATACGACGGGCTTCATTCAGTTTCCGTCTACCAAATCCATGCACAAGGCTTTGGTAGGCCCGAGGCTATAGCAGAAGACACTTGCCCAAGATGCCACGCAGTGGGACTGAACCGGGAACCATGTGGCTGGTAAAGAAGCTACGTACCACACAGCCACTCCTGCGCCTATATATATATATATATATATATATATATATATATATATATATATATATATATATACTCCGTGAAAAAACATGACAAATCGATCATTCTGTGTGTAGATCAATGAGCATGCCCATAGCGTTAAAGCATCCAGTTAATTCCTTTACGACTTAGAGATTTATTGTTCATGGTTAAGGATTCCGGTGGGAATGCGCTTTATGTTTGGTTTCATTATTGTGATTTACATGTAATACATTCCAGTGGTCGACTAATGCTATAGTCTGTACACTGTATATTTTATTGATATTTGTAAGCATTTTCTCTTCTAGAACAAGAAAATATCGTCCGGAATTTTGAATATCTTATTATCTGAGCAAACTTACTTGTGAATATCTTATGTCCTGCCTTAAGAAATTGATCGAGGCAGATAGTCTCATCTGCCATATTGTTATAAGACTGTTACAAATATTTCCTAGCTGCACACACCTCCATAATTCTCTTAGTTTAGTAAGTTAATATCTGAGGCATAAACGTCATGTCTTCATGTCTATTTTCAGTTATTAATAGGTAATCTAAACTAAGGCGAAACATTCAGGACTTGTTCAATTTCTTGTATGTAGATGTCAGATGTCAGTTCACCCTGACTTGGGAGATAAAGCTATGGAAATATATGAAAGAATCGGTCATGTGTAGAACGCATCAGCTTATAAGTTTCATTGAACAAAGAGGGTCAGAGGTGATTCAATAACAAAATGTGTGCCCGAGATCTTCCATTAGAAATATTCATAATATATAAATATGCATGCGTGTGTGATTGTGTGTCTGACTGAGTATAATATTATGCGTGTGCTTACGTTTCCATGTGTGTATACGTAGATTAAAAATCATACAGCAATGTAGAATTTGAAGAAATAAGGAAATACAAGGATAATCCCAAAAGTAATGACTCCAAGAATATTTAGAAATCACAGAAACGCTTATTGTCAATGATGTTTACATCATGTTAAAGTTTGAACATTTATCTATCTTTCTACATAATCGCCATTTCGGTCGATGCATTTTTGTAGGCGCTGGAGGCACTTTTTATATGCCTCGGCTCATCCAGAGTGATCCGCCGGTTTTCGTGCAGGATTTGCTCAACCTTCGCGAATGTCTCGTTGGAAATTGAATTTCAGTACGACCAGCTGCAAATTCCCAACACCACCTGCGGACGTTTTTGACATCCATGCACAACTAGCCATACACTTCCGTTAATTAGCGATGAATTTCAATCGTTTCAATGTCTTTTGCGTTCAAAAATCGAATAACTGCGCGGTAGCGTCAATCGGGAGCTACATCCAATTCGACTGCCAAGCCAAGAATGAGCGTGGTGGCGAGGCACGTGCAGGGGAAGGCGCATGCGTGTGCACAACAAACACAAACGTGTTGCCAATAGCCGCACGCACAGTCCTCAGCGCTTTGGAGACCTTACTTTTGGGATTACCCTCGTACATTAAGACAGAATACATTCTGGGAGCGATTGGCTAAAGCACGCGCTAGAAAAGCGTAGGAATACAAAGCTAATAAAATCAACAATGAAGAGTGCGCAACAGGAAAAACTCATTTATTAAAGCAGAAGAAAATTTAGAAAACAAAAAGAGTAAGAGGAAAGAAATAGAAGCTTATATACGGTACGAAATAAGACGTCTTTTCTGATACTGCACATTTGGGAGAAGATGATTGGAATATCAAAATAAGCTTCAGGGAAAATATATCGAGGAACATTGTTTAGTCTCACTATAATAACTATTTCTTTATTACACACAAAGGGCAAAACGTTGAGCGGACAAAGAAGGACAGACATAGGTATTAAGCCGATTACATCGACCCCAGTGCGTAACAGGTACTTAATTTATTGACCCCGAAATGATGAAAGGCAAAGTCGACCTCGGCGGAATTTGAACTCAGAACGTAGCGACAAAAGATATACGGCTACGTATTTCGCCCGGCGTGCTAACGTTTCTGCCACCTCACCGCCTTATAGTCTCGCTGTAATAACATTGGTTTGGAAGTGCCCTTATATATTAACTGTGGAGCATAAACTGTCATGAAAATTTGTTTGTGACGAATAAAAGTCTTCATATTAAGTTAATCTATTTTAGATACACCACTATTACACTGTTGTTAGCCACACACATTGAAATATAATATAATATAATATTTGCGAAACTACCTACCTAAATACGGAAATTTCGTCATATATGTATGTATTTTTTTGAGTGCGTGTGTGTGTGTATGTAGTGTATATGTGTGTGTTAGTGGGCTGTCGGAAATGATAAGTAGCTTAAATATTTGTAACAGAGTAGCATAAATATTCTCCTACATTCGTTCTCTGTTGAGAAATTATGTATTAGTAAATATACCAGCAGAAATTGAGTTGATTTTATAGATTACTCATTTACAGTCATAAATAATTTACTTTTTCATGTACACAAAAATCAATATTTGATGTATCACTATGCTTGTGAGTGCCTATCAAACATTCTATAATTGTTCATAAATCGAACTTCGGTATTCTGACGAAAATGGGATGATTTGTTTTCCATGTAAACAAGGGGTAGTTCATCTAGAAAAGTATGTGACTTGTATATGTTTTATCAATATAATTGACAGAATATATTCTTCAGATATATCGGAGTAAGTGTATCAACTATCTGGTCCCAATGAACCCAATTAACACAGACTCAAACAGCAAATATTTATTATACTTTTAGCATTACCATACCGAAGCACGCTGTGTGGAAGCGATAATCGTGATTAATAAAGAATCTCACGAATTCTGTTTTCTGTCTCTGTGATTTTATATATATATATATATATATATATATATATATATATATATATATATATATATATATATAATATATATATATATATATATATATATATAATATGTATATATATTACTGTACTACAGTAAGAAGCAGAAGGCAATCTAAGTAGGTAGTTTCGCTTTTCATATGCGATTCTTGAATGATATCTCCAACATAAAACCGAGGAAACATTCATAACTAAAAGGTACTCACAAAATACAAGATATCAGGTATTGAAGCCATTCTTATAAAACTACAACTTCGATGGCCAAGTCATCTAGCATGTATGAGTGATGTCAGAATTCCAAAGCAACTTCTCTTTGGCCAATTCACAAGAGTTGGAAGTCTATGCTTGTGCTTGAAAGATAAACTAAAATACAATCCAAAAAGATGCAACATTCCCTTTTCTTCCCGAGAAAATAAGGCATCAGAACGCAGGACATGGCGCCACTCCTGCTTCTCAGTTCAAAATTTTAAGCGAACTCGACTCCAACACCGAGACCAACATCGTGCAAACAAGAAGCCACGCTGGTAAATCACTGCTCCTCTAAATGGAAACCTTTTGGTGGCACGAAACAAAGCAGGCCTAGAAAATGCAAAGTTATTTTTTCCATGCTGGCCACTTGAAAAATCGTTATTTTTTTTTAATTAACGATCTTATCTTTATTTCTATAAATTAAAATCTATTTCGTTACTGTATTTACTGCGGTGATATTTTAACCATATCTCACATGGAATTAAATGGCGGGCATTTTGAACTGGCCATGATGCATACGTGCATATATGTGTATGTATACGTTCGTATTGTAAGTATTCGTATGTTGTGTTTATATATATATATATGTATTTATATTTCTTTTCTGTGTGTATTCTACTGACGAGACAAGCATTCCTAAATGCAAAGTCAGAAATCCGGGATCTAGAATTATCCAGTAATTTTTTACTAGCTTCATCTTGTCTTTTTGTTTTCTCTCAGTGTTTGCGATATGGACAATTAAGGTGGTTTTAGAGTCAGATCGTGGCTGCTATTTTCAGCATGGTGGTATCTCGCAGACAGCCTAATTTGTAAGTTTAATAATTATTACTTTTGAAGGTTATTTTTTTCCATGCTGAACACTTATTTTATTTTAAATTAACGATCTTATCCATATATATATATATATATATATATATATATATATATATATATATATATATATATATATATATATACAAAATATATAGGACTGACCACTGAATGTGTACAGTCTATATGGTAGATATAGACGTCAAAATCGGTATTTTCCACGAAGAATGTGTTCGCAAGAAAAAGCTCAGCAAAAAAAAACAAAGTGTAAAATAATCAAAACGAATGGAAATATATCTATATACGTAAACATTAACAGGTGAAACCATTAGATTTATTATTATTATTACTAATATTGTTGTTATACATACATACATACAAGCATATGTAATGATAATAATGGGTGGACGTAAACACATGAACATTAGAACATTAGAACAAAAGCAACAACAACAAAAACAAAATACAAGTTACATGAATGTATATAAACAGAGGATACAAATATTACAGCCTTCCCACACACACGCACACTAAATAAACATAGACGCACATAGAGATATAAGCATGCGCAAATGAAGACATACAATAGAAATACAAAATGGCTGACGGTTAGTAAGGAGAGCCACAAACAAATAAGAAAGAAGAAAACAAAGGACCACTAATGCGGTCACAGGAGTGTGATGAAAGAACTCTGGCCGAAATAAGATTAAGATTAATGTAAAAAATAAATATCACTGAAGCAAAATAGCACCAAATATATAGTGCGTGTGTTTTTAATTGGCTAAACTGGCAATATGACCATTCCGAAATATAACAATATGTGTTTCAACACACGACTTCACATAAAAAATCTTGCCCAACAAATATTTAAACGTATATATATATATATATAAATATATCGTTTATCTCCCCTGTACATTACCCTTTGTCTCTTTGATTTTTTCTAATCCATTAATCCCGCTGTCCCCCACTCTTCTCTCCTCCTTCCACGTGATCGGTGTTCGGCTATCCATGATCTTTCTTTCTTGGCCTGACCGCCGACCGCCAACACCTTTTATGTCTATCTCCAATGTTCCTGCCTCAAAGCTTTCATGTAATACAGTTTGATTCGTCCTTAGGCGAAAAGCACCTGTTCTTATATCCTTGTTGTTTGCATTTGTAATTGTGTACAATGTTCTCCGTTTTTTGTATTTGTTGTCGTATGTAGTCGGTAGCTGTCTTACAAAAAATCTAAATCTCTTAGCTTAGCATTTTTGGGGGCAACCAGATGGAACAATCTCAAGTGTGACTGCCGAAACTGTAAGGACATCTGGTAAGAGGACTGACGAAAGAAGGCCCCGAATGAACCGTTCTTTTTTTCCCAGTCCCTCTATTTTTTGTTTTCCATTTCCACCCTTGTATCGTCTGTCCGGATGTTTTGATTTATACTTTTTTTAATCCGAGGGGACACAATACGAGCAGCAACTACAAGAACACTACAAGAACGTCTTGAGGCTTGTTGTCACTAACATCTCAAGATATAACTTTATATTTTGTAATTTAATTGACTTATAAATATACTTTTGCACATATATAGTCTTTGACCCATTCACTATGAGATACACACGTCAGTTTTCAAATATATGTTCTGAAATCTAGTACGTGATATTCACCATATTAGTTAAATATGCTAATTAATTCATATATCAAAAAAATATTGAAACTAAAAACCTTCAAGTGTCTTCTGCTGTTTTGTCAGTTATTGAAAAAAAAGTTACAGTAACTGATTCAACCAATTATATATTGCGGTTTCTTGCTCGTATTTGTAAAAGCGAAACTTGTACACCCACACACAAAAATATGTGCACACGCATGCAGAAACACACAGATATATGGTCATACATACATACATACATACATATATGCATATGTATGTACAATGTATGTGTTTGTGTATGTATATATTTGTGTCTATGTATATTTATATATATATATTTATACATGTATATATACGTGTGTGCGTGAGTTGTGTATATGTGATCACACTTGTGAATGTATATATCTATGGGCGTGTATGTATCGAGCAAATCTACATCCAGTTAACGATTTGCCCATTATTGATTCCTATATTCATGATATAGACAGTGATCAAAGGTAAGTCTTATAAAGTTTTATATGACAGTATCAGCTCTAATGTCATATGTCATACACGTGTATATGGGTGTTGAAGCCTGCATATTTGTGGCTGTCTATTCGTTTGTGTATACTGAACGTTCCTTCAATAAATCAATATGTTTATTCGATGTTTTCTATGTACTAATTCGATCACGTTTCGTTTTCTCTATGATTCAATTCAATTTTGCAAGCCACGTAGAGGTGAATGTGCACGCATGCATATAAACCTCTACATAGAAAAATACGTACGTTAATACACACACAATCACCCCATACAAGTGCAAGCACGCCGTCCGTATTATATGTGTAAAGTTATATTGATATGCATAGGGAATTTACATTTATTTATTTATTTATTTGGGTAAATGACTGTATGCGTTTTGAACAGTGTGATTGTGATAGGATGCATACCACTTGCTGAACTTGATTCGAATTTGGATGAATTCCAAATTTGCTTCCTTATCACATATATCACCTCAGACAGCTGGAAAATATTCCTTTGACCTATCGTTAATTCTACTTCGTTTGAGCTTTATAAGTGAATAAAATCTATGAGTGTAGGTTCGTGAGAGGTGGTTGAGTATAACACTGAAAATGTCTACATGTTTGGATTGGAAAACTATGACTTAATAAATGTAGACAGTGATGAAACGTGCCAGATAATAAAACATTTAATTACTTAACTTAATCTTTCTAGATCAAATAAAACTTAATGAACAAAAATCACTAGAGACTGATAATTCATGATCAACCAGCAGATAAACGCTTGTTTCAAAAAGCAATGTAATCATTTTTTTTGTATTACGACCAAAATACAAGGTAACTAATCACACAGTACATTAAACATCGCTTTCTGTCAGAACAGCAGTAACTTTTTCATACCTTTATCAAATAAGAACAATACTGATTTATAACATTGTGTTTCATAGAGATAGATGCTCAGAAATATGAATGAAGTCTTGAGCCTTCGGTTATGCATGTGGATTATAAATGTTGTTATGTCATTGTGTTTCTGCAACTAAAATAAGATAGTTAAGGTTTTATTGTTGTAAATTTACATTTGGATTTAACAACTTATCTCATATATATTAAAGAAAACGAAGAAATTTAATATGTATTTTCAACAGAAACTTGAACTTATCCAAAGGAGTATTCTTAGAAACACCTAACGAACAGCAGCGACATCGATCAAAATAAATCGCATCTGTGAAGTAACCAAATGCTCCTGAAGTGTCTATGTTCTTATGAAGTTTCAGGCCGTTTCCATTCTCAGCACTTTGGAGGCACATGGCCTAGTGGTTAGAGCAGCGGACTCGTGGTCAAGGGATCGCGGTTTCGAATCTAAGACCGGGTGATGTGTGTGTTAATGAGCGAAACGCCTAAGCTCTACGCGGCTCCAGCAGAAGGTAATGGCGAATTTCTGCTGGCTCTCTCGCACCACAACTTTCTCATTCTTTCCTCCTGCATCTTGCAGCTCACCTGCGACGGACCAGCGTTCCATCCAGGTGGGGGAACCCATACGCCAAGGAAACTGGGAAACCGGCCCTTATGCGCCAGACATGGCTCGAGAAGGAACTAACAATCTCAGCACTAGGTTTCGGAATTTCTGTATCCGTAGTAATTCACTCGAGTTAAAATGCATTATTATACTGAATAAAATAATGTTAGTAAAAATTCAAATAAGATTTCATTTTCCATGTGATTATGTTTCCTATATAAATTTCACTAATATAATTCTTAATTAGATTCAATATATTTTTTATGTGAGAGGCATTCAACTGTTTGAGCTATATACACTATTTCGATTCATATTTCCTAATAACGACAAATTCTTCAAATTTAACATTTAATTGCCATCTTTTATAGTCGAACATATATTAATGTGAGAACTTCAGAGATCTATGTACAGTGGTTAATTACCGAACAGCATTTATTGATTATATTACTGATAGAGAATGATAATTAGTTACGTTGTTTACAATCCGTTTCATAACGTTTTTGATAATGACTACCATGCAATGCTTCATGGTATTTTTCATGGTGTTAAATTGTATGAAAAATTGCTTCTTGCGTGTGTCTATGCCTGTGTGTGGGCTGCTGTGTAGCATGATAGTTTGAATAAGTTCATTATATCTCTAACAAAACATAATTTTATCTCAGATAGTTAAAATATATACATACATATCATGTATAGAGATATGTATAAATATATATTATGTAAGTATGTATGTACGTTTGTATCTCTCTCTCTCTCTCTCTCTCTATATATATATATATATATATATATATATAGTGAAGTGAATTTTAAAATGCACAGGTCTTTTATAGATGTTTACTGACTTAACCGGTTTCATTTCAAAAAGATTTTCAATAGTAAAATGTAAGGATTTGAATAGCCTTTGTGGTGTTGAAAAATGGTAAACTTTAGATGTATTAAAATAGCGATAGGGTCTCTGACATTGATGAGAAAATGTTAAGAAATAGAATCTCTGACAAAAAAAGAAAGTGTTAATAGGGGCCCTATGTTTAAACAGTTAACATAAAAATGTTCAAAATAGGTAGTGAAATAAATTCATTATTATTTATAAGTTCACCAAAAATCATTATTGTATATAAGTATATAAATATATACACACACAGAAAAAATTTGGAGATTGTATTTGACAGAAGCAAGCATGTATTCCTTAGTCAAAACTTTATCAGAGATATTTAAGTATTTGTACAGAATTTTAGGGGAATGGTTAACGTTTTCCTTCATCTTCAGTCTTGTATGTGTGTTTGGCAACGATGGTTGCTATTTTTAGAAGTAGTGTTGAAGGCTTGTTGGTGCGGCAAAGAAGTCAGATGACCTGACTTCGAATATTTTTTGTGGAATCAAAATGATATTTTGTTTCTGGGTTAGTCTGTCATGGTTCAGCGGTTTTTGGACTGGTCTTAGTGTTCAGGATGCTGTTAGTGTGTGTGTGTGTTTTGTGTGTGTGTGTGCTTGTCAGTGTGTGTGCGGTTCTATTTGTGACTGGTCTTAGTGTCCACTGTGTTGTGTGCGTATGGGTCTCTCTATGTATGTGTTTTATATTTAGCAGGTTATGTGTGTATATGTGTGCACGTTTGTGTGTGCGTGTGTATGTATGTGATCTGTATTTGTCAGGGTGCTGTGTGTGTGTGTGTATGTGTATGTGTTTGCGTGTATCTGTTTGTTCGTGTGTTTGTAAGTCTGTATGTGCATGAGCATGTTTGTGTGTGTTATGTTGGTCAGTGTGGTGTGTACGAACACAAACCCCGTCTGCGCCTTCATGAATATACGCATATCTTAGCTGTTTAATTTGTATTTGAGCGCAATATTTTAGCATCCTGAAGTGGCAAGGAGGCAGGATTATTAGCGCTCCGTGGAAAATGCTTAGCGGAAATTCGTCTGTATTTACCTTCTGAGTTCCAATGCGACTGCGATCGAATTTGGCAATCATCGTTTCTGGTTCGAAATTGCATTTCATCAATTCAGAGCCGATGAATATGTAGCAGCTGAGCACTAGAGTCCTGGAGCACTAGGATCGTTGTAATCGACGTAGCCTCATTCTTGAAATTGATGGTCTTCTGCCAAATTTGAAATAAGTATTTCAGGAGCGTATTTTAAACCTCGGAGGGGAACAACATTAGTGATAAAGCAAGTACAATCATCAGACCTCGTAATCAACTTAATTACATTTTGCTACATATGATTCGTTTAGACAATCAACAAAGCATTTGAGGAACATTAAAAAACAAGTCTTTGTATAAAGTTTCATGTGTCTGGTTAAATACATACAACAAATATACAAGGACAGTGTCAAACTATTATCTTCCGTTATATAGTGGTTAGTGCTTAGTTTAAAAAGTATATTGTTTAGTATGTTTAATTTCAACATGCAAAATAATCCACATTCTTCTGAATAACACTTAAGATGAAATTTTCCAAGTATGATTTTCATAAATCAGAAAATGAACATATCAATAATGGAAACTGTGAATTCAATAAAGCAAACCGAAGTGTTAATGAAAGCATTCTAGAACAAGAAATTGAAAGATATGAACGAAAGACATGCTTTGTAAATGAAAAGAAATGGAAAGGCAATTATGGGATAGACTGGTGTTGAAATTGTCACTCGAGGAATATTATTTTGAATATTAATTTTAGGAAATTTCTGAGGTAAAGAATATAGATTCCTTTATTATATATATCTCGCAAAAGGATGAAAATAAAAAAATCACTGACGGGTTGTATGTTTAAAGGAATATAAATCATTATATTAATATTTTTTTAAAATTTTAAGACAACAATTTGACAGTCAACTAAAATCTGCATGGAAAAAAATTACAAATATTAATAAAGAATAATGCAACAGAGAAAGGGTGAAAAGTAACAAAAACAATTTATGCTTGAGGAAATCATTCTAGTAAGTGAGTATTTCTTTACATGTCTGAAAATAGAACTTTTTTGTAGTTTATGATCATCTGCAAAATATCTATTCATATCATGCATTCTTGGAATGCAGTGTTCACGTTTTTAATAAAGGTGTTTCTACATTTGTGTTTACCTCTCCCTATCTAATTCTCTCTCTTTATCTTTCTCTCTGGCTTTCTGTCTCACTCTCCCCCTGTACACACATATGCACACACACACACACACAAACACACACACGCGTATATATATATATATATATATATATATATATAGAGAGAGAGAGAGAGAGAGAGTGAGAATGAGAGGCATGCTTATATATATATCTATATATATATACATACATATACATGTATAAATGTATGTGTATTTTTCAATGTGTACAAATAACAGGGAAAAACTAAATAAGGTTATAGAGTATTCATATAAGTGGCAAGGATATTACAACCTACTTGCAAAAGTAGAAATTCCAGGGTTAAGTGAAAAGTTTTTCCATAACATAGATAAATTAGGAAAGGGAGTCAAATGTAGGTGTTATTCAAATCTTTATACTTCCGACATATGTTTCGAAGAAAACATTGATATTGTTCCGGAGGGAAAAATATGATGTATGACAATGCAATCATCTCGTCAGGGAGAAAAAGAGAAACAAAACACATCAATAAACCACTGATGAACGCTGGCGAGTTATTTTTTAGATAACCGTTAATAGATAGAACGTCAAATGTAATTTAGTGAAAGAGAAGAGAAGAAAGAAAGAAATTAACAGAAAATTAAGAGTGGAAAAATAGGGTGATAGATGAATAGGAATAAAGCTTGAAAGCGTGGATATATATATATATATATATATATATATATGGAGAGAGAGAGAGAGACATACACACGCACACATATGTATATATATATATAGTGGAAATGAAAGACAAGAAGACAGTTAAAGGTCGATATTTAAAGATTGGTAGACATTATTTATAGCACCTAAAAGTATGTTTTGCACATGTGTAGAACGATAAACGCGCCCTTTATACATGTATACAAGAGGTTTCTCCGCGAAAAGGATGTGTAATTGTCCTTCGCTACAGATCAGGCAAAAAGAATTATCTTTATCGTATGCGAAGGATCTAGATAGAATGTTCCATACACAAACATAACACTTATAATAATTGTGATTGCAGGGTTTAGAATAACTGTCTCTTTAAGAATTCATGTAGAAGTAAATATGTAATACGCACATGTACAGTTATAACCCAAGGTAAAAATCATATTTATATAGGTTGAACAGAAAATGCAATTACAAAATGTGTCACGACCCACTTTCAGGTATAAACAGAGATTTAATTCTACAGGATTAAGTAAATTTATCTGACAATTAAAGGATAATGATATTAATTTTGTTCTTAAATGAGATATAATTGCTTCGGTACTATCTTATAATGTCAATAATAAAAATGTCTTTATAACTAAAGTATTCTTTATTCTTTCGTCTAAAATTACCTTACCCAATCTTAGAAATGAGAAGAGTAATACCTGTGTTCATGCGGGAAATTATGTATATTCGAAATTCAAATAATGTGTTTATCTCTCTCACACACCCCTTATCACTGCTACTATATTGCATGGTACGTTCAAGGTAATATAATTACTTATGAACACATTTTATAAAATGAATACTAAATATTTCATATTTTATATTCAGATAACAATAGTTTTATTTACACGTTTTTACAGATATAGCCAACTAATATTTTTTTTAATATTACGGTATTATACCTAAACATGTATGTATATATATATATATATATATATATATATATATATATATATATATATATATATATATATATATATATACATACATATACATATATATACATACATATGTATGTATATACATACCTATATATATATATATATATATATATATATATATATATATATATATATATATATATATATATGTATGTATATATATATATACATGTGTCTAGATAACATTACCCTTCATTTGGTATAGGAATAATTTTTGATTAGTTAAGTATTACTTTATCTGTTACTATTATTTTTCATGATAATCTAAAACGTTTAGAAAAGTTACACTTTACTTCAGTTATTCATAGCAACAATCTCCTAAATAATATTATTTTTAGAGACATAAGAGCAGAATATCGGGTTATAGAAATTTTAAAAAGAGAGAGCAAGGCACTAATATCGAACCGAGAAATTGATTGTTACATTAACTAATCAGTGTTCACATCGTTGACAGTGTGATCGGTACGGGAAAACGTCCTAATTAATGCTGCTAATCAGTTTGTCCGATATGTTCATGATTGTGATAGACATGTTTATTATCATGTCACTGTATATCTATTACACTGTGCATTCCATTCAGCATTAAGTTCTGTTCTTAACCCTATTATGTCTTGCAATATAAGGGATGTGGCAACCTTAGTGACAATTAGTAACGGTGAAAGTTTTCCTAAACACACACACATATACACACGTCTTGTTGTCTCTTTGATACGACACTGAGGGCGTACGTTCTTAATACTCACAGTTAAATAAGCAATAATTTATACGTTCATATTATTATTCATCTTACATACTTTGTTATTTTCATGCAGTTGTGTTCAAAATCGTATTGATAATAACTTCTTTAAAAATAAGAGTAGTGAAGATCCATATCAGAAAATGCATGTTGTATGAATCTAAATGACGCTCCTCAGCATTAGAAGAGGCAAGAAATATTCATTCTGCACTGGGAAATGAAGTGTTATACTATCAATGCTTTATCCTGATCCGCTTGGGAAATTTACAATTTACTTATTTCTGTGGCTGCTAGTTATTTGGTCTAAATATTAGTTTGGAGCTTCTGATATATTTCCACGTGCATCAATAAAAATAGTTATTATTATTGCTTTCAGATGCCACGTTCTTTGAATTTCTATCTCCAATTTTTTATATTTGCTCTGGTTCTCAAACGCTTTCAGAAATATATTTTTGTCAACTGGGACAGCAACACGCATAGAATGTCGACTTCTCACATGATTTTTTATAATGTTATCTGATCGGTTAGTCTCAGATTTCCGTTCAGTCTAAGCAATGGCATCAACAAATATAGTAACTTCAGAATACTGCAGGAAAATTGGGGGTTTACGTTCCCACCAATTCTATTTGTGGTGGAAGTTATTATTATTGGTGCTGTTGTTATTTATATTATTATTATTATTATTATTATTATTATTATTATTATTATTATTATTATTATTATTATTATCATTATTATTATTATTATTATTATTATTATTACTATTGTTATTATTATTATATTATTAATATTATTATTATTATAATTATTATTATTATTATTATTATTATTATTATTATCATTATTATTATTATATCGTATTATATTGTATATATTTGTAGCTCTCAATACACTTCTGCCAACATTTCTCCTTTACCTTATTTAATATTTGGTGTCCTATTTCTTTTTTATATAGCTTTTACTCTATTGGATCTTTATATATACCTACATTATAGGTATGTATATATTATAATTATTATCTTGACTATTGCGTAATTGTAACATATTATTATATATATATATATATATATATATGTATTAATTGTATTTATATGGATTATGAGGAATATAAGTAAAGGAGAGGAAGAATATTTACGGCTTAGGAGAGCGAAAGAAAAAACTAAGACTAGAAATCCCCCAGTGAGCGACGTTGAGAAATACGGTACTTCAACCACAAACCAATTCTGGATAATGAATATATGAAAAACAAAGCACATTTCTTATGAAATATTCCATATCGTTATCATTTATATACTGTTTTAGTATATGGTTTTTAATATGTTGTTTTTCTATAAACAAAATAAGAAGCTTTTTCGAGAACATTAGAAGCTAACTATATATTTATTTGCTGCACATTGCATGATATTCAGAAGCTTTTCATACATATGCATGTTTGTTCATAACGAATAACGACATATTTCAGAGAAACTACCCAACAAACATTGACACAAGACTCCATTATCGTTAAGAATAAACCTTTGCATCATATCTTTTTTTTGTTTTCTATCTGCTTTATTTACTTGCATACATGTATACATGACATATATTGAACATTTTATATATACATGCATACACACACACACACACACACATATATATATATATATGGGGGGTGTATGTATACACACTCACACAGATATATATATATGTTTGTATGTATGTATGCATGTATATATGAGATATAATGATATATTCCTAAGGAGGATGATTTACGTATGTTTAGGTAATAATTAAGAATGTTTGCCGCATAAGGAAACAGGTTATATTTTGATATGGACATACAAACGAAGAAATGTCATATACATCTCACTGATTCCTGCCAGAGAATTATTGCATTGTATCCGAAGGCCATTTCTGGATCGATGGAAAATGGGAACTGTTTCATTTTGCATATTCTATAACATCATCTTTTATTATATTTCTGCACTGTTTTATGACACCATTTCCCAAAATGCAGCTAATTTTTTTTATAGAGAAAATAATGGTAGGCACTGTTAAGAACGTTGCGAATGATTTGTAATATTAGAAGTACCTTGCTACAAGTTAGCGGGCATTTCATAGTTATTCACGTTTTCTTTCATTAGAATTGAGAGCGTATTGTACAATATCCACCAATAAACAATGACAACAAATAATATCACACTTGTATATATATATATATATATATATATATATATATATATATATATATATATATATACACATACATATATATATGTATACATATGTATGTATATATATATACATATTATATATATATATATATTATATATATATATATACATATATATATATATGTATGTGTGTGTGTGTGTGTATAAATATATACATATATACAAATACATGTATATTTATATACAATAAATAAATGGGATTTAACGCAAGTATAATTCAAATTCTTTTACTTCCGATATATGTTTCGAAGATATCACTGATATTATTCCAAAGGAATAAAATGGTGTAAAACAATGAAATCTTCTCTTCAGGGAAGTGAAGAAATGAAACTCGTCAATAAGGCATTTTAACAGAAAATGATGGATATGTATAGTGATTAACTGAACGCTATTAATATTGTTTGAAAAAACGTTATATGATATAACGTGAGATTAAACCTATAGGAGAAGGAGGGGTAAATTAAATAAAAGCTAAATAAATGAGAAGTATATGACTATATGTATATTAAATAGAACATTATATACTAGGAAAATGCATATTTTTAGTGAATGTGAAATATAGAAAGAAAATTAATGTTTAAATTATATATAATGATAGAGTTCACTAATACGTTTGAAGCGTCGTTGAAATGGAAATACATCGATATCTTCACAATAAAATGGCGGCGACCTGGCAGAAACTTTATCATGCCATGCCAAACGCGCAGCGGCATTTCGTCTGATTCTTCGTTCTGAGTTTAAATTCCGCCGAGGAATTATTATAATACGTGGTATTTCCCCGTAATATAATAATTTAATTTCGCAATCTACAATAATCATATGAATTTCCTTATAGTCAATGATTAATTAATATAAAACTAGAGATTCGAACACTCATTAGATGAATTATTTTATATACATTTCATAGTTTCATGTAGTGATGATTTACACTTTTGTGACACATGTAGGCAATATCAAAATTAGGTTACTAATGTTTGAAAAACAAATCCTTTATTGCTATCGGTATACACCCTGCCTTATAGAAACCAGTGGAAAATCAGTGAATTAGCGATAAAGTTTGCATTGGCGTATCTAGATTTGCTTAAGGGATGTAATAAAATGAGTAGAAATAAAACAACTGAAATCGCATGAGTCTAAATCACGTTTTTAACACTTTTCAATTCGGGTCATCGGCAAACACTTCCGTTCTGTTTTCGGACAGCACTTCTGTTTATATATTCTTATAGGAATAATACCTTTGGTACATTTATCCAATTACTCTTATCACACATACTACGTGATGAGATTATAGGTGCGCTGAATTTTAATATTTAAAGGCGTAGGATTGATTATTGTTGAAATAAGAATGAATGAAGAAATTACGGTGAAAATTTGTGAGATATTTCAACAACTATAAATTTTTATAACCTTTTAAACAGATTAAGTGAATTAAGACGGGTCAAAACAAAAGTTAAATTTAGAAATGATGCAGATATTAAATTCGTCAGTGATAATGGCAAAAATATCCCAATTACACATATAGCAACATTGAACGAAACACATTTCTCAATATTGATAAACAGTAAAATTTAGCATAAGATATCACTGTGTGCATTGACATTCCCATTACAGTGCATTGCTTTTAAAAGTAGGATCATTTCGATTGGCAGACTGTTTGATAGTAGTAGCTTGAAGTGGATGGCTGAGATCACCTGCAGTTTTTTTTTTCCTGTTGGAATGCGTCTTATTGCAGTTAATATTGCCCAGGAACAGGTAACTCGTTTAGGAGAATTTGAAATCTCATAGCATATATACTTCCTTCTTATACTTTCATCATAATTGGTTTTGAAATAGAGATAGGAAATTTGTATTTAATGTCATGGAAGAAATTAAGTTTAGCAGAGCAATAATCCGCGATATTTTATTATCCATGACTAATTTCGGTCTGACCCAAAGACATATCCACTTCACAAACTTTAAATATATCTGAACGGTGACTACACTCCTTACAAATATCTGAATGGTTACATAACTCAATTCAGGCTATCTCACCCGTTTGCGGACTGCGCTCTCGTCTCTTCGTCTACCCAAATGAAACTGGACTTTTGCAATATTATTTTATTCATTTAGTTTTAGATGTTTACACCTTTATCGCCTTCAACGTATTCTCCATTTGAAGTAATGCATCATTCCAGACGCTTTTTACATTGTTCAAAACAGAGCTACACCTCTTGTGAAGTGATGCCTCCGTTGTTTCTCTTCTCAAACTTTTCCACATCTGCAAATACCCTAGCACCAGCTTTCGTTACCAGTGATGACATTCGGCAAAATATTCGGATCAACTTCCAACTCTTCTTTCAGTTCACGACACGCATTCAGTCGTGACAGCTTTTGATCTTCTGTGAGCAAGCGAGGTACAAACTTTGCTGCAGCTCTTTTCATTCGCTATTCCTAGCTCAAAATTCGTTGGCAGGAGCTCCAGATCACGACTGTCATACCAACTAGCACATCAGTTAATTTGTGGCGTCCCTCCAAGAGCAGTTCCTGAATTTTCATGATGTTTTTATTCGGTCGGGAGGTCGACAATAACCCTGAATAAGTTTGGCTTTCAAACGACAACCGATCAATCCCAAAGAGGGATAACCAATTGTAAACTTGTGTTTTGCTCGTCGCAGCGCTCTTATAAGTCGTTTGAAGCCTGACAACTGTTTCAGCCGCTGTTTCCCTCAGCAGTAAAGAGAATTTCACGGAAGCACACCTTTCCTTCATTTCAATCACTGCAAAAATCGACGAATAAGAAAGACTCAATGCAAAAACAAAGACACACAGCATGGCAGTACTACTTCACTTGACTGACGCCCTAGGTTCGAATCACGAGGCTTCTAGCGGCAGAAGCTTGAACTGCAATATGTTTGTCCCATAGAGAACTTTTCCGAGTACCTCTTCGTATCTCCTTTCCGGAACGTCTAATAGCACTATATTTGTTCCAAGCCCTCGTGTTGTTGTGTTTTCTCTTTGTATATGTTTGGATTAACTATATATATATATATATATATATTTATTTGAGGGAATATTAATCCTAACTTACAGGGAAAAATTCAATTTAGAAATACTAAATAAATTTCACAAAATATAATATATGTATATGTAAAAATTAGAAAAATACCACCTTTTATCAATTCAAACTGAACAATTAATTACACTACCTAGAAAATTACATATAATAGAAATATTAAAATTTAAATAACAATAATATACCGATGAATAAGTAAATTGAAAAACAATGATAAAAACGTATATAATAGGTAGAATAACGAGACGTGGTTCGTAGCTATATTTAAGAAATGATTATCGTAAAAAAGTTAATAGTAGTAGTAAAATCACTTCGATATAAATATAGCCTCTCATCAGGTTAAAAATAAACTAGAATAATAAAATAATTAATTAATAAATATATATTTAATATATATATATATAAGATACTAAATATACATTAAGTGAAAACTAAAAACACTACTTAAATTATTCTAAACTTTAAAATTTATTAATATACACAATGCTAGTACAATTCATTTATATTGTAATCAAAATACGAAATGGTTCAAATATAGACAAACTCATTAAATAAGCTAACTATATAATTAATATAAATGTGTAGTATCTATAGATCTAGTATATCACTCTATAATATAGTTGACCAAATATAAATTAATATAATACATAATTATCTTAAATTTAATAATTCTTAATAAATATACCACCTAATAATTAAATAATAATTAAATTAAATATAATACGTTAGATCCTTTTATTAAAAAAATCTAAAAATAGAAATAAGAATAATATCTATCGTAACTTATAACTATCAATATATATAAAAATGATATAATGGCAAGAATTATTTGCTAATGGAAAGTAAGTAACTTGTAAGCCCCATAAATTAAAGAAAGGTGCAAAACTTATTAGAACAAATGAACAATACGGTATGAAGGTTTTCAATCACAATCGCCAGTCCGCTAAATATCCAGTCAATAACAATAATA
>NC_043003.1:111616287-111676287 GCF_006345805.1 Octopus sinensis
GATACACACAGATAGAGAAATTAAGGCCAACAGACCAGATATAGTTGTCAGAGATCATGAAGAAAAAAAATGCTTTCTAATTGATGTATCAATACCGGCTGATGACAACGTGTCTCTAAAAGAAATGGAGAAACTCTCAAAATACAAAGACCTGGAAATAGAGGTAACTAGAATGTGGAATCTGAAAAGAGAAACAATTCCTATCATAGTAGGTGCATTAGGCATGATAAAAAAATATTCAGACAAATACATAACAACAACACCAGGACTTACAAACACATATAACATACAGAAAATTGCACTACTAGGCACTGCACACATCCTACGCAGAACACTTTCCATACAATAACCATCAGAGCATCACAACAAATCACAGCACATACCCAAGGCACACAGAGCTGTGCTCGGTAGTGAAGTGAAAGCACGCTATAAAAATAAAACTACTGAATAATAATGATAATAATAATAATAATAATAATAATAATAATAATAATAATAATAATAATAAAAACAACAGCAGCTGCAGTAACAACAACAACGACAACAACAACAATTATAATAATAACATTGATGATGATGATAAAAATGCCCTGATGCAGTACCAGACAGTGGCTCTCATGGCTTCTGATCTTAACTGATTGCAAGTGTTATCATGTACATTATTTTGTCTTGGTATAAAAGATTGACTACAGCAAATATTCTGCTCAATACCACATATTTGCTTGTCAGTTGTTTGACCTTAACCAGTTGAGCAAGTCCTTTAGTGGCTGACGATATGTGCATCTCTGATCACGAGCAGAAGTTGTGGGGGAGCATCATAGGCATGTGATGAGAAGGAATTTTGGGGTTTGAATAATTCATCTATGGAACCAGGGGTGTTTCGTTCAACATCCTTAAACTACCGTTATTCAGGGACCTTTTGCGCGAGATGGGTTGCTCGACCTGAAGAACATTCTAATGGGGCCCGTCTCTAAGGTCATGTGCTGTTTATCTTGATATGAGATCACCATGACACGGACATATGGTTGTGACGCATGTGCCTAGTGCACCCTTATCAGGCGGGTAGACGCGATGGGTATACAGGGCTTCGTATATTTTACCCCAGTGTCACTGCTCTCTCACTCAATAATAATAATAATAATAATAATAATAATAATAATAATAATAATAATAATAATAATAATAATAATAATAAGGAGAAGAAGAAGAAGAAGAGGAAGAAGAAGAAGAAGAAGAAGAGGAAGAAGAAGAAGAAGAAAAGCAACAACAGTAATAATAACAAGTAGTAATGGAGAAAACGAGTCACCTTAGAAGATTCCCCTTTTAATATTAACTCCAGGGAATACATCAATTGAGTGCAATTTGGTGGTCCACTCTCTCATTCTTTGCTTCAGAAAATTTGCACACATTCAGCGATCCAAGATTGAGGCATCACATCATATGCCTACTTAAAATCAATCCAACCTTTTACAATGCCTTAAAACTGGTTTTCGATGACCAAGTGATGCTTGGTATCCTGAGAACTCTTCCTACGTTCTTTTGGTTGCTTTTGTAGTATTTCTTCCTGCGCCGAGAAAGTGTTTGTCTTTGCCGCACATATTCCAGTGAGTATCTTCCAGATTATGTTTAGGCATTCTATAGGACTGTAGTTTCAAACAATATTGCCCTGTCTTCTATCTTCCATTATAAACGTTGTCCTCCCAGTTACCATCCATACGGCGACACTGTCCTCGTTGAATTGAGCTGCTGGTCTTTCATGCACTGTCTGGCATATCTTCAGCCAAAATCCATGAATCCCATCTGGTCCGGGAGCTTTCCAGTACTTTACCCACTTCTTCTTTCACGTCACCCCTACTCATGACGTTATTCCTTTGTTTCTTTCTTCATTATATTTCTGTCTGGATAGTTGCTATCCACATTGCATCCCTTTCATGCACGACATTGTTTCCCCATAATCCACTCCAGAACTCCAATTTAACGTCCGGGAGAATTGCTTCGGGTAATTTTTTAATAATCTGTTCTCCTCGAACTGCTTATTTCTTTTCACATATCTTCTGATCTGCTGGCTTTTTGCTATGATCCTCTATTTCAACAGCTCTATTACTGCATCAAACCCGTTCTTCCGTATTTTATATTTCTTCCCTAATTTTTCTTGATCGTTATTTTTCTCATTTTTCCAGTTTCCTCTTAACCATTGTTCAATTTTTCCTATATCTTGCCTTGCCCGCATTATATCGCTTTCAATGTGTTATTTCCACCATGGTACATTTGCTCCAGCATTTTTTGATTTCTTAAGTTTTAATTTCTCCTCAGCAGGCAGTGCAATAGGCCAGTGAAGATTCCTTGTTTGTGTTATATCCTCCGCCTGGATATATGGTATGACAGTATTTATCTTTTGTGTTACTTTATTTATCATACTCCTATCTACCCTTTTCATTCATGGAGATTTTTTTCTTCTGAAGCATTCATCAAGTCAGTGAGTCATCTTTGAATTTCAAGCAATTCATTATCTTGTTGGTTCATTTCCCCCGCATTTCCACCCACCACAGCATCAGGGTTGACTGTATAACATTCCTGTTCCTCATCCTTAACAGCCCCATCACCATTCCGTTGTTCCTCCTGTCTACACCTCTCTCTGCTTTCAGCTCCTACCTCTCTGTTCACAACTCCAAATATCCTTTGTAGGCCGTCCGCAGGGTCTCCCAGACTCTAAGTAATCCGAGATATTTCTACTACACTTAAGTAACCCTTCCTTCTAAACACTCTCACTTATTTAATTAGTTTATTTTCTGACATTGGGCATATGTCTTCTACATCCAAAATTCCATGGTACGTCGGCCTACTCCGCGACATTTTTCCAGGTTTGCTCGTTCATGATATTTCAATAAGTGTATCGTACTCTTCATTCATCCACTTATGTCTGTCTATAAAATTTCTGACACCCAGAAAGAGAGTGGAAAATGTGAACCACTTGGTTAGTGGATGTGAGAGCATTGCACAAAAAGAATACAAGCGCCGCCACGATAAAATGTGTTTGTAACTTCTTTGGCTCTTATGCTGTAAATACCAACATGATGTAACAGAAAACTGTACGAGCATGTACAAAGTAAAGTTATGCAGGAGGATGGAAAAGTAACGATACTCTGGAACTATCATTTTCAGTCGGATCGTGTAATCGAACACCGTCGGCCGAATATTGTCATATTGAATAAGAGAGAGAAATACTGTCAGATCATTAATGTTTCCATAACAAATGATATGAATGTTGTGATTGAAGACGTTGAAAAAGTCAACAAGTACTCAGGATTGAAACTGGAAATAGTAAGACCGTATGGAATGCAAGAGGGTAATGTAAAATTGATACCATTGGTAATCGGAGCGTTGAGCTCAATCCCATTGAAACTTCAAGACTTCTTAAGGCAACTGGAAATTCCATGCAAGATTGATGTCTTGCAAAAAGCAACATTACTGGGCCCAGTACACATCTTAATAAAAGTATTATCTGTCAGAGGTCCTTGTTGTGACTTGACAGATGACTAAAAACTCCGGTACATTTTTACCTGCGCTGTCTTACGAAGGAATGAATAATTATAATAAAGATATGACAACGTGTCAAGTATTTATCATTTGGAGCTCTGTGAAGAACAAACACGTGGTATGAGAAAACCCTACAAGGAATCACTGAGGTTGAAGATTGCAACTTTCCGTGGGGTGCAATGATTCAGCCCGATCAACCAGGCAGAAATCAGAAATCAGACATTTTTGTGGTCAATAAAGAAGAAAGAACATAGCAAGTTCGGTGACAACAGAATCAAAGAGAAAGAAGAAAAACTGAACAACTTCGACGATATTTTAAGTGAGAAATACGATGTTTGTGGTCAATTAGGAGAGTAGAACTACAAAAATCAGCATTGCTTGGAACTGCAAGAATTCTTCGCAGGGTTCATGAACCATGGCGAATAAAAAAGTGTCAATTTTGGCAGCTAGATCTGGACATCTAACATTTTACCCATCAAAATAAACTAAAAAATTTTCCTCCAATAATAATAATAATAATAATAATAATAATAATAATAATAATAATAATAATAATAATAATAATAATAATAATAATAATAATAATAATGACAACAACAGCAAGATTAATTAACATGATGCACTACCAGGCAGTGGCTCTCATGATTTCTGATCTTAACTGATTGGAAATGAAATCATGTACACTGCTTTTCTTGATATAAAAGATGCGATATATGTGTGTATGAATTTTTATATACATTTACATATATATATATATATATACATATAAATATATGTATATACATATATATATACACACACACGCACACAGACACACACACATATACATATATATATATATATATATATATATATATATAGAGAGAGAGAGAGAGAGAGAGAGAGAGAGATAGAGATAGATAGATAGACAGCTAGATATAGATAGTTAGTTGTTTATAAGCCATTAAAGAACAAAAAAAAACAGATTCACTTCAACATTTAAATCTAGTTTGTGTCAAAATATCTTCGTCGCTTTGAAACTGCGAATGGTTAACCGACAAGACTTCAGGCTGCTGTTGAGAAAGTAACCGTTGCTATTTCAGATGCAGCATGATGTTTTCTCAGTGAACAAGTTGCAGTTTCAAAGTGACGCAAATATTTTGACGCAAACTAAATTTAAAATGTTGAACTGAATCTAACGGTTTATTGTGTGTTCTTGAATGTCATATAAACAACTTGCACACTGACACTTTTTATTATATATATTATATATCGATATGTATTATATATATATATATATCTATATATATATATATATTATATATATATATATATATATATATATATATATATATATACATACATATATGTATATATATAATATATATATATCTATATGTATGTATTATATATATATATATATATATATATATATATATATATATATATATAAATTACATTAGAGATAAAACCACTTTTAGGCAAATCAAACAGTGAAAAACATAAACCAAAACATAGAAATAAAATTAATCAATATAACATACATAATATATAAAAAATATAATTCAAAATTTAAAATATTTAAATTTAAAGTTAAAAATTTAAAATTATTAATTTATATTTAGAAATTCATATATATATATGTATATAGATTTATTTATTTTTTTTATTAAATATATATAACTATCAAAAAGTATAAAAAGTTTAATATAAGATAAAAAAGTAAAGCCACTACGATCGTTTCCTGCCCAATAACCTAATTCGAATGACAATAATTTTAATTCATTTAATAATTCGAATTATGGTTATAGTCAATCTTCAGGTTAATGATAATAGTTAAATAAATAATCAAATATATTTAAACACTAATTTTTAAGAAATAAATAATATAATAATTTTTCTTATAAAAAACTCTATTATCAAACTAGAAACTTTAACGATTATGATTATGTCATACAATAGTTTATAATGTTAAATATTAATTTTTAAGGTAAGAATAGATGTATTTATCTATTCAGAAATAATAAGACTTTTAAAAAGACATAATAAACCCACAAATAATCTAATCACAGTTACAGTCAATATCTAATTTACCTCTAATATTAAAAAAAAAGGTAATCACTATTCATATTATTAAATTTAATTTCAAATCAAATAATTATATAATATTTGAATAAGAACTAAATTATCACTGAATATATATAAAAAATGTATATAAATATAAGAATTAAGATCTAAAATTATCTCTATAAAAAATATATATATATATAAGGACTTATAATAAAAACTTAAAAACTAATTGTTCATTATTAAACACCTTGCAAAATTTTTAGTCGAATGAATCGACCCCAGTACATGTTTTTAAAACTGGTACATATTTAATCAATAACTAGTGGCGAGCCGCTGCATTATGAGGGCTGAAACACGCTAAGCCCAGTTGTCAGGCCATAGTAACACAGACATGCTCACACACACACATATACAGACAGACAGACATCCACACACCCATGCATTTGATATTTTTAATTTCGCGTGTGCGCTTTGTTTTTGATATTGTCTACACAGTATTGTAGAGTCAGTTGGGCACCGTCTGTGATAAAAACAGCACTACGACGCAATTCATTCCGCCAGAAATTTGGATACGACATGCTGTCCGGCTCAGCATTCGCTACGGAAACACCAATAGGAACATTTCAGTGTTTGGTGTTAATCTGAGGACAGTGAAATCATAGGACATGTACCGAACGTGATAAATATCAAACATCCACCCAATATCATGGAATTTGGTGTGATCACTAGTGATCCCCCCATCCATCTCCTCACACGGCGTCAAACTCAACACGGAGGCCTACATCATATGTATGGATGTAGTACTGCTTCCCTGGATCAAGTGGGTGACTGTTGGAAGGACCTGTCTGAAAAGGGAAATTTGTGCCATGCTACAAATGTAAAAGCCAGTCATGGCTGTCAGACATTTCCGCGACCATATCACTCCTAACACCTGGCCATCTAACTTCACAGAATGCAACCCCTGGATTATGTGTGGGGTGCAGTTGACCAAGAAATCTCCTTGTTACACAGAATATGAACTGATGGCACGGATTATGGCAGCATTCAACAACGTAAACACAGTGACCACCCAGAAGAGATGCAAGAGATTCAGAGGTCGTCTAGAGGACATGGTTGAAGCCAATGGCGATTTTATTGAATACATTTACTCTCTAGCATTTCAAGATATTTTTACGTAATTTTGATAAATATATGGGATGTCAATGTTATTTTCATTTTTGCGTAATTTAGATGACAGTTTATTCACCACACCCTGTATAAACATGGCGCATTTCTTTCAGTTTCTGTCAATCAAATCCACTCTCAAGGCTTTGATGGGCCAGAGTGTTTATTAGATGACCCTTCCCAAGGCGCCACACAATAGAGCTGAACACAGATCCACTCTGCAATGGTTGCATTATGAAAGTTACCTCAAATTATTTTATATTTGGTTAATTAATTATAATTTTTTGTGTAAAATACACTTATTTTGTAGATATAGCTTGGATGTATTTTGCAATTTTTTATTAAACGTACAAGTAGGTGAAACTTCAGTCTACTGAATAAAAAAATCAAATGCATTTAGAAACTCATATATAATATATATATATATATATATATATATATTATATATATATATATTATATATATACGTATGTATGAATGTATGTATATATATATATATAAGAAATAATACTCATTTGTAATTTTTTTTATTTCACTGAAGATATTGAAAATTTAGAATATATTGAGACGGGAAAAACCCACAATTTCTATACACGCATATACATACATACATATATGCATACATATACAACCACATACAGACACACACAGAAGTACACACTTGTGTATATATATATATATATATATATATATATATATATATATACATATATATATAATATATATATATATATACACATATATATTCAATATTCTAAATCTTCAACATCTTCAGTGACATAAAAAATTATAAATGAGTATTATTTCTTTTCTTATTTCAAAGTCAGAGCATTTATTATTTCATATTTTAGGATACACATAAAACAATATAAATTCAACTTTACTTCTATTGTTAACCTGACAAAGTATTTGAATACGTCTTAATTCCATAGAACCATTAAAACATTGTATACAGCTACGATGGTAAACATGAAAAGAAATTTGAGGAAGCAGACTTGTATCTATAGCATTAAATAAATCTTTAAAATCTCTATACCTTATATTAAATTATAATCCGTAAAATTAAAAGGAAGTAAACTGGCAATTATATATCAGACTATTTCTTATGTTTAAAACAGAAAATAGTATATGTCACTAACTCACTGCACAGTCTCTGTTTGAGATGAAGAATGTTTATTCATATTTCTATAGATTATCAAATATGAAGGATTTTCCAGTTTATATAATAAAATCAATATCTGATTTCTTGGATGTTTCAGATCATGTATGTATCATAAATGATACCCAACAGCATTTCAGATCTGCTTCTAGCATTGATAATCAAAGTGAAAACACGTGGTGCATATTAACTCTACGGCGCTTAGTTTGCTGAGCACTAAGGGCTAAGCCTTCAAATATAAATATTTGATAATCTTAATGGAATTAAATTGTAATTTTACAACAATGGAAAGGATAAAAAATATCTTAGTAATCCTTGTCTAAATCAAATGTTTACATAGTGGTCTAAAATGAGGGTGAATGTAAGTGTTAACGCAAATAAGACTTCAATTGAGAATAATTCAGTATGTTCACGAAAAAATAACCCGATAGCATTCAATGCAGATTATCACTAATATGTGGTTGATGTTACAATACCGATTTTGTAAAATTGTAATAAAAAGGCTGCACTTCAAACACCTGATGAGAAGACGACAGAATATACAAAACACATATCGGGAAGATACATAGAGATAATCATCGCTAGAGATACTTACTTCTTTACTACCCACAAGGGGCCAAACACAGAGGACAAACAAGGACAAACAAACGAATTAAGTCGATTACATCGACCCCAGTGCGCAACTGGTACATATTTAATCGACCCCGAAAGTATGAAAGGCAAAGTCGACCTCGGCGGAATTTGAACTTAGAACGTAGCGACAGACGAAATAACGCTAAGCATTTCGCCTGGCGCGCTAATGTTTCTGCCAGCTCGCTAGAGTTACTGCCGTACAAACCGTGGGCGAAAGAATAATTTTATTAAAGAAATTATCACTGACGCGGTTAGTAGGGCGTTAACGATTTTGCTAGATTATTTCGCAGTAAACAGTTCTCGTTTTGATATTCTTTTATTTTTAAATAATTGGTGCAAGGAAAACACGGAAAATGCTAACAGTGAAGAAAATGTACCACCCAAACGCAAATATTGAGAAAGTGTATTTTACATGGAGATATAATGGCGGAGAATTTCTCCAGTGAGAATTAACACACAAAATCACCATCATAGGGCTCGGCCCATAACTCAAGGGGATAGAAGACCTTCTAGAAATTGGCTATTATCTTGATGGACGAGAAAAAAGGCCAAAATGTACGCAGATTAATTGGAAACTCCAGAATTACCATCTGCTCAAATTTAAGCAATCACCAGTATACCCAAAATGTAAAAAAGACTAAAAAATCAAAACGAAAAATAGTAAAATCAAGAGGAAGTACAAAATAGGATAAAATGCTTTGCCTGGAAAATATGCAAAATTAATAAAGAACGCCAAAGTACGATATCCCAATACATAGAAATGGTTGAACAACTGACTCTAAATGAAAATATGCATTCAAACATGTCTTACAAAGATAGAAGAATAAAAAATTGAGCCCCCACCCACCTTCCAATGCAGAATATGTATCAAGTTCGAAGATACAATTGTTTGGGTGATAATCTGAGGACAGTGAAATCTTAGGACAATTATTTTGCCAGTCCAAATGTGATGGGTTTGTAGGCGATTTCAGATTGGAACAAACATCTCCTCCTTGAGCTGTAGGTAGGTAAAGTTCATCTGCGTCTGCCTTCTGGTATTATTATTATTACTGTTATTATTATTATTATTGTTATTGTTGTTGTTGTTGTTGTTGTTGTTGTTGTTGTTCTTGTCATCATCATCATCATCATCATCATCATCATCAACATCGTCATCGTCATCATCGCCATCGTCATCGTCATCGTCGTAATCGTCGACGTCGTCATCGTCGTCGTCGTCATAGTCATCGTCGTCATCGTCGTTGTCGTCATCATCGTCATCGCCGTCATCCTCCTCCTCCTCCTCCTCATCATCATCATCGCCATCGTCATCGTCATCATCGTCATCGTCATCGTCATCATCGCCATCGTCGTCGTCGTCGTCATCGTCCTCGTCGTCATCGTCGTCGTCGTCATCGTCGTTGTCGTCGTCATCATCGTCGTCGTCGACATCGTCATCGTTGTCATCACCATCATCATCATCATCATCATCATCATAATCATCATCATCATCATTATTATTATCATCATCATCATCGTCATCGTCATCGTCATCGTCGTCGTCGTCGTCGTCTTCTTCAGCGTCATCGTCATCATCATCATCATCATCATCATCATCATCGTTGTTCTTGTTATATTATTATTATTATTATATTATTATTATTATTATTATTATTATTATTGTTCCTATTATTATTGTTATTATTGAGTGAAAGAACAGTGCATACCATGAAACTGACACTGGTGTAAAATATACGAAGCCCAGTATACCCATCATGACTACCCGCCTGGTAAGGTTACACCAGACACATGCATCTCAACCATGTGTTCGTGATATGATGATGTCATACCAAGATATCAAGTGCATGATCTTGCAGGTGGAGCCCTGTTAGAATTTTCGTCAGCTCGAGTAGCCCATCCCACTCAAAAGGTCTCTGAATAAGTGCTGTTCAAGGATGGTGAACAAAACAACCATGTTTGAAAAAGCTGAATTATCCAAACCTAAAATGTTCCTTTCAACACATGGCTATGATGCTCCCCCACTACTTCCGCTCGTGATCAGAGATGCACATATTGTCAGCCACCAAGAGGCATGTGCAACTGGCTATGGTCAAACAACTGACAAGCAAATCTGTGGTATTGAGCAGAATATTTGCTGTAGCCCATCTTTTATACCAAGATAAAACAATGTACATGATAACACTTCCAATCATTTAAGATCAGAAGCCATGAGAGCTACTGCCTTGTACTTCATCAAGGCAAAGTAATGTTCAGAAGCCATGAGAGCCGCGTCTGCATGGGTTAACTTAAAGAAATTTTGACATGATTCCAAATTCGTCGGTAATGAAATGTTTGGGAATTTTTGGAATAAAATATTGTGTTACTAAACTAATAGTATCTAGCATTCCTTTGTAGAAGACAAACCTGTATGCAGGGAAGAAACCCTTAGGTGTGGTCAATATAAAAAGAGGGATATTCCAAGGAGAATCATTCTTACTATTGCGCATTATTATAGCTACAGTCCTATCAACAATGGATTTGCGGGAGATAGATATTGCCTCACCGATTGAAAGCAGAAGTTGCAAGATAAATAATATGCTTACTATGCATGACATGGAGCTCTTTGACAAGAATGAATTACAGGTTTATTTACTGGCCAGAGCTGTTCACTGGTGCTGTAAAAATATTAGTATTGCAAAGTGTGCCACCGGGATTTTCAAGAAATGTAGGCGTATATACTGTACTGTATATACAGTAATTACTTCACGGAGAGGCAATTGGTGACCCCGAGAATAGCAGTTCTTAAATGAGATGATTACAAGAAATGTGAAGGATGTCTATCTAAAAAAGCGAAATCTCCAACAGGAAATAAAATCGAAAGTGAAGGACTTGATAGCCGCTATCAAAGTGTGGATTGTACCGGTTATTATGCATAGTTCATGCATTTTGAATTGAACCAAGGAAGACAACAACAAGTTGAAGAGAATAACGGGGAAGAAAATGATTGAGAGTTGCGTAATGCACTCAATGGTGAAGATCATAAGGTTATATGCACCGCGAAACGTAGGTGGGCGAGACATATAAGTGTGAAAGGCTGCAAGGCTAGTGGATACAGGTCGAAAGATTTCTATTTGGCCAGTTGTTGAGAACAACATTTAAAGTATGTAGTGGAAAGCAGAGGATTATCCATACACACTCGCCGGCATTTTCACACACACACACACCACATTCACACACACACATATATACATACGCTTAAAATACCGGAATGGATTAACTATTGATAAATTTAAATATATTCCTTCTCCGACACTGATATATCTGCAAATACAGACACATATTCATACGCACGTACTTGTGTGTGTGTGTGTGTTTGTGTGTGTGTGTAGATGCAACATACAACTACGCATAAAATTGAAAATACATATCAAAGTCATATTATCATTCTTTATTTGTTTCAACCGCTCATGCATATATTACGCAATTATTAGAAAACCGCTCGAAGAGTAACGATTCTCATAATAATAATGACAACAGCAACAACAGCAGCAGCAACAATAGTGATGATGACAATAACGATGGTAACGACGTTGATCATCATCATGGTCATGACACCCATAATGCTGGAGATCAGGATCATAATCGTGATGCTAATGATGATGCGTTTATATATATCAATGTTATTTGTTATCAATAATTAGGGAATTACTTGGTTAGAAGTTATTAAAATCAATTATCTAATTAAACGTATACATGAAGTGCATTTTAAAGTATTTTGTTTCAACTTCTAAAGTATTTGAAACAATGATATAGAATTGTTTACCGCATTTATGGAACAATTCGTTTGAGAAATTAGGATCACTTTTCTCTCGGATATGTATTATGAGACTCCAAAGAAAGGAATGTTGTTTTAAATATAAACATGAGCAACTCATTAGTCTGTTTCACACACATCCACACACTAACACACAGAAACATACACACACACACACACACGCACACACATATATATTATATATATCGTTAAGTATATTTACCACATAAGGTTTGAAATGGAAATGATAATTTTCCTTCTCCAATCCTAATCGGACACAGACGATGTGTCGTTAGCCAACTGGAGGAGATATCTTCCAGGTGCTATAAACAACACTGGCGCATCGTTACCTAGGGGTCCGCACATTTAGGTGGGAAATATACTTCACGATTCTGTGCTGCTACAGTTTACCTCTCATTCACAAATTTCTTAATGCTACATAGAGATGGATCGATAGATAGATAGATGCACATATACTTATGATATAGTATACATACATGTATATATATATATATATATTATATATATATATATATATATTATATATATATATATATATATATATATAGAGAGAGAGAGAGAGAGAGAGAGAGAGAGAGAGATACATGCATATATGTGTATGCTTAATACATATATATATATGTATATATATAAAAACGAAAACTACTCTCTTTATCAATAAAATAATCGGGTATGAGATGCCGAATAATCTATGAATTATAAGATTTCAGGATTATTATCTTTTTGATGAAACAAATGCTTTTTGTTATATTTAAAAGTACTACCTGAATGGAATAAAATTTTTATAGTAATATATATTCACACAAATATTCGTATACATATACATATAATACACCCCCATCATAGATACAGACACACATACAGACAGTCACGCACACGCATACAGATACAACCGGCTTCTTTACACCAAATCCACTCACAATGCATTGGTCGAATCCATGGTATAGTAGAATCACTTCCGAAGGTGCCATTACTTTGGGACTGAAACCAGCGGCACGTGGTTGGAAATAAACTTCATACCACATAGCCACGCCTGCGCCTATGTAATGTAAACACATGCACACGTTTGTATGCGTGTGTGTGTGTGTGTGTAAACACATGCGTACGTATACTCATATATATATCTATATATATACACGCATATATATATATATATATATATACATGCATATATATATATATAATATATATATATATATATATATATATATATATACTATATATATATATATATAGGTATGTATAGTATATTGTATAACCCAGCGGCAATAAAAGAAATGCAGAAAATTTTGAACACTGTTTCAATTATATTATCTATCCATCAGCAAATTTGTTCTAGACTAGATTAAACTCGCAATATAACGATAAGAGGAATTCTATGTAAACCTGCGTGGAATGAGATCGGAGAGAAATGCCAAGAGCAAAATTCGAGTCTCGTATCCTGTTTGTGCGTGTCTGGGTGTGTGTGTGTGTGTGTGTGTGTGTATCTGTGACTTTGGAAGTAATGTCAGGAAATATAGCATGCATAATATCATTATAATTTCAACGATATTTTGTATATGTGAATGTGTGTTCAGATGTATGTAGGCATCTGGCTTAAAATACGAGCTCATGTGGTCGATACTTAGACATGCGGGTCCCTACAGCACTTTATCCCGCAAATGCCAGCTATGTTCTGAAGAGTCAATCTCAATAATATTTACAAAGGATTGCGTTATGAATAAATTTGCAGAAAAACTACCCAGGTGACTACACGCAGCTAAACACACATTCACATATTAAAATCCTGACCATACGTAATTAATTTAACACCCACAACTCTGGTTAATCCACCTGAACTTAATGGACTGTATTGGAATAACACTTATTAAGACATCCAATTTTACAAACTATATATATATATATATATATTCATTCCTATATGTCAGTGTATTTCACAAGTGCGAGTGTATATGGTTTTGTACGCACATGCGTATCTCGGTCTACGTAAGAATGTATGCACATATGTACCTACATATATGAGCTTATGTATATGTAGACATATATATTGTACGTATCCGTGTGTATTTAGATGTAGCTATATGTATATATATATATATATATATATAGATGTGTATGTATGCATGTATGTATCTATATATATATATATATATATCCTTATAAAATAGTGTACAATTAAACACAAGAGAAAAGTACTCTTTAACAGGTATTTTTTACAGGATAGAAGAATCAAACAAAGCTGCCAAAACGACAATTTAATAGCAACTTTCGAAGGAAATGAAAGATAAAAACCTCTTATCTTGTTATTTTTTGCGTTTATACCTAGATTTCAAATTTCTTTAGCAAATAAGAATATCTGCTGGGCGAAATCTCATCAGTAACCGGCTTCAAGAACTAACGCATAAATCAGAGACATATATTCAGTAGATAATTCGGCGGTAAGTAGATAATGGCAAGCTGATTCTTCGAGAATGCTAAGATTATATCATAAGATATATATATATATATATATATATATATATATATATATATATATATATGTATATATATATAAATTAAAACAGATTAGGAGATCGAAAATCCACCTGACGAATGTCATTGAAGACATGAAACGATTGTAGTGGCGGTTTATTTCTTTATATTAAAAATGTTTATGTATTGATTAAGTCTTTCCTTGTTTGTTTTGCAAAATAGTGGTTTTGTCTCGAATTAATGTTATATATATATATATATATATATATATATATATATATATATATATAATATATATATATATAATATATATATTTATTCATAATTAATCAATATAGGGTGGCAAAAAATTTGTAGAATTTTTTTGCCACCAGCGGCCTAGTGGGAAAAATTAAATAGTCATAGACCATTTATAAGTTCAACATCACAATCAAGGAACGGCCATAATAGGCCATTCACCCACTAGAAATAGCAGCCAAAGCTTCAACCGCAAAATAACATTAATTCCGCAAACCAGGAGAAAATTAAAAAAACATTTACCCTGTAGTTTCTTATACGATGCACCGTTTCATCTATTGTTTAATGGTAAATTAACCTGATTAAATTAAATCAAGCCAATCTTCCATAGGCCGATAGATTCGTCAGTAAGAAGCAGCCAGATCGGAACAGATATTATCACGAGGCACTTCCATCCCTGCCTCGGCAATATCTGACCTGATATATATATATATATATAATATATATATATATATATATATAGGGTAGCGAATATTCGTTAGAAATATCACCAACAATGGCCTAGCATGTATAAATAGTCAATAGACAACATATTTTTAGTATAAAATAGTGTACATTTAAACACAAGAGAAAGTTACACTTTGCTAGAAAAAGCAGCCAAAACGGCCAAAACCACAATTTAATAGCAATTTTCGAAGGAAATGAAAAATAAAAAACTTTTACCTTGTTATGTTTGGCGGTTATACCTAGGTTTCAAATTTGTTAGCAAATAAGAATATCTGCTAGGCGAATTCTCATCAGTAACCGGCTTGCTCGCTGAATTTTGAAACATTATAACATCATTATTGGTCAGGTGTTATTTGTCTCTGATTTATAAGTTAGTATTTGAGGCCGGTTACTGATGAGAATTCGCCTAGCAGATATTCTTATTTGCTAAAGAAATTTGAAGCTTTGGTATAACCGCAGAAAGTAACAAGGTAAGAGGTTTTTATTTTTCGTTTCCTGGTCAAAATATTTCTTTTATATATTTACTTTTATAATTGGAAGATGCCAATTAAAATTTTAGATTCTTGGCAGATAGTCACTAGTTTTACAAACCAGTAGAGTTGAAAATGTGAGAACTTAATTGTTTTCAGAATACTAACACAACGTGTGTTAAATTTTTGGTTAGACTTATTATTTGGTGCAGATGGGATCATAAACACTGTTACGAAGCAGCAATTAACTCGAATTAACTCGAAAATGCACAGCAAGGCGCAAAAATTGCAGTGTACAAGAAATTGAAGCAGAATCATATGACGGTCCATAAATAGAAATACGTGATTATACATATATATATATGAATATATATGAATATATATATATATATATATATATAATATATATATATATATATATATATATATATATATATATATAATATATATATATATATATTATATATATATATATATTACAGTCCTATATTTAAGAGATGAGGGATTATTTGCATAATTACATTTGACGTATGTTGTCGTAATTTTTGTTTGTTGTTAACACAACGTTTCCGCTTATATATGTGTGTGTTTCTTCGCATGCCTGTTTATCACAGCGAATTGCACGAACATATTGGCATGAAAATATTGTAATCTGAGTACCTTTATACAAACTGCTATGCTTTTCACATATACGTCGTCCGGGCGACAGTCTCGTGGCTACTCTAGTGAGGCTCATTGCATTCTAGCGCTTCATTCTATAATCGATTTTGTGTGTACTTTTTAACTTTATATGAACACATCAGTGCATCGCAGAATCGTGAACCTTATCCGGTGTTGTAAATACACTGCTGGTTGCCTTGTCCATTTAATACTTTCTTGAGTCGCCTTTTCCCGATCTCTGAGATAGCACTCGGAAACCACGCGTTCCCAAATGTTGTGCATGAACCTGGCAACATATTTGGCTCAGCGGAAATTGTGTGTTCGGTATTCTGCAATCACATCGTCTACACAGATCCGTTCTTGAGTTATATCATTTCGGATATCTCTTGCAATCTTTCCCTAGTGGGGAACTTTCCATGGCTCCATACGTCTTAGCCAAACAATATGAACATATAACGATAAAAAGTGAAGAAGAACAATAAGATTAAAATGAAAACAATAAGTAAATGAGACAGAGAGAGATGCATCGGGATATATTATTCTAATAGGTATCTTAAAACAGTGATGAATTCAAATATTAATGTAAATATTTCCATTATACCAGGTTGACGCAAACGTTTCTTCTCATATTTCAAGATCTAATTAATAATTAAGTTGTGTATGACAAGGATCTATTTATGAAAATATATCCCAATCTGTTCTATTGCCTGTTGCTATTTTTGTGCCAGAAAATCGATTCCACGCTGATATCATATGGCTGCTTTATTAGCAAAAACCCCTGCACCCGTTTCCAAACTAATCCACATTGTTGAACCTCCGTCCGACATATACATGATCCGTCGTTTGGAAAGCGTGTTAATCTTATGGTACAATATAGGGACCGTAGGTAAGATGAGGCAGCTCTTCAAACGACTAAAGTTCCTCAAGATTGCATTGGAAGTCTGTGCTGGGGTTTTCATCATGCTGTAAGAGTGCGCGTCTTCAATGTCGGGTAGTGGACTTTCAGCGCACCATATATTTGCTGCAGCTGTTGCCTATATAGATTAACGTTCACAGTGTGATGATCTGGGACAAGGTGTAAGTGTAACACCCAAACAAAATTCCATGAAACACCCAACATGTCCTTCTGTTCAAACCACCCTAATTGACAGCAGATTCTTAACTCTGACCAGAAAGAAGCGACCTAGGTTTTAAATTTTAATTATGATTACGAAAAGAGATCGATGTTTCAGTATCAGTTACAATTCGACGCCGAAAAACATCTCGAAGAATCGCCAGCGCTTGTTTGTATACGTACTCGTATATTGTTGACAGAGCCTAGTGTTTGCTAGGAGTTCAACCATTTTAAGCAATACTTCATCTTCCAGCAATGAAGATCTGCCTGACCTTGGTCTAGTGTCACTTTCATTGAACCATCTGAATCAGATTTGTGTCACACAACCGCTTGCAGGCTTTCTGCATTCTACATCAATAATTTCTTTCATCGCTGCCCTTTCGCCCAATATTTTTTCCACATGTAGTGTAAAATGGTTCTAATTGCAGTTTGTTCACCACCATTATCAAAGCTCTAAAAAAATGAAAAAAAAAATGTTTCAACAAAGATAGAGGACTCATATCGAATTTATAGTCTAGCATTGAGATACAAAAACATTGAGTTGCCCTAAACTATCGTATTTATCCAAATTCTTCATTTCTTCTTTAGTATAGCTCTGAAGCAGTAATGTCTTACTGCTTGTGTCTACACATTTTTAATTCATTTATAATTTTTAAGTTATGTTTTATAAAAATCAATATATATTGCTTTCTTCTATAATAACCTAGCCAAAACATTTTGAACACCAAAACAAAACGCATGAAAAAAAAACCAAACAACACACCAGCCTTCCCTTTCCATTATGATAAAATATTCAAGCAGAATTTTATGAACCGTGTGCGCGTGTGTGATTGCATATTTACACGTGCATAAACACATACGTAGATCGATGGTGATACTGTGATATTTCGTATTCATTTATTCTTTTTTGTGTTTTTTTTTCATTAATTATACTTACTTTCGTTATAATGGAGCATCTGCTTCAATAATTTATATACAGTTTTACGGCCCCCTTAACTTATTCTATCACTGTCCTCTGTTTGTTGAATTATAGGGTTTAGGAATATATATATATATATATATATATAATATATATATACACATATATACATACATACATACATTCATACATACATACATACATACATATATGCATATATATAAATATATATATATATTCTTTTATTCTTCGATATATTTAATGAGGCAGGCTTGAATACTAATGAATCGTATGAGCATACATTTTCTTCAAATCATTATCAGTTCATTTCACGTATTTGATTTGATTTCCATTTAACCGTAATAATATAAACGCGTTTGAAAATACACTTACATAGACATGCACATACATATATGTCCTATATCTTCATGTGTGACGAGCTAAGTTCTGGTTGCCACTAGTAAGCTGTTGAACTGAAAATAAAGTGAAATCAACTGAGATTATAGCCATCTTGAGATTGAATGAGAGAATTTCGTTTTATACGAAGTTTAATGGTGATATTTTAGACTTTGGCAACTATGTTGAAACGCCGGACATTTTTCAAGTGAAGTGTACTCCATTCACAGCAGTGATAACTTCCTTCCAATGATAATGAGTGTAAATGTCGGTGTGAAACTATCCCACTGATTAGTTTAAGTAGAAATAAATACATTTGAGAATGATCCAAGTGAGTCTGCTACGCAAAGAACATACAGCAATATGCAGGCAACCATACATAATGTAATGAACCTAAAATAAGCCCAATCAATTGAAATTACACGAGTAATGACACGGAAAGTAATTAGGATTAATGAAAATTCCTGTTTAATGGGGCAACCGGGAAAACAGTCGGAGAGAGCGAATGAATCTGATCTTTCTTAGCTATGTTCATGCAGGGATTCCTTTTACATTATTGCGTGATCGTGCCGGCGAAACAGATTCTAATATAACCTATAAGTTTTCTTTTACAGAGAATGTATACATGTATAGGCGCGGGTGTGGCTGTGTGGTAAGTAGCTTGTTTACCAACCACATGGTTCCGGGTTCAGTCCCACTGCGTGGCACCTTGGGCAATTGTCTTCTACTATATCCTCGGGCCGACCAATGTCTTGTGAGTGGATTTGGTAGACGGAAACTGAAAGAAACCCGTCGTATATATGTATATATATGTATGCGTGTCTATGTTTGTGTGTCTGTGTATGCCCCCCTAGTATTGCTTGACAGCCGATGCTGGTGTGTTTATGTCCCTGTTACTTAGCGGTTCGGCAAAAGAGACCGATAGAATAAGTACTGGGCTTACAAAAGAATAAGTCCCGGGGTCGAGTTGCTCGATTAAAGGTGGTGCTCCTGCATGGCCGCAGTGAAAAGACTGAAACAAGTAAAAGAGTAAAAGAGTATGTGTCCGTGTGTTGTACGCGTGAACATGTGTGTTGTGTACATGTGTTAATTAAAGATTCATTAATATTTTGATAAACGCAGTAGTGCTTATTTAAATATATGTATGCATGTAAATGTGTATGTGTGTGTAACGGTTTTGAAACGAATATTTTTATTTTCAGCTATTTTCTTAGCCGCGTCTAAGGAAGTTCAGATGCAAAATATCCTGGGCGATGTAGTGTGCGTCTGAGGAGAATAACATTTCCCTTTTATGACAACAGTGTTCAACACACTCGTCTCATTGGCTCACAATATTCTGGAACACCAACGTTTCAATATGGTGCGTCTCGTCAGACTGAAGTTGGAACTTTGAGACCAGCCGAAGAGACGGTGTGCATAGCGTGTGTTTTATATATATATATATATATATCTTTTTTACTATTTTTTTCTACTTGTCTCAGTCATTTGACTGCGACCATGCTGGAGCACCGACTTTAGTCGAGCAAATCGACCCCGGGACTTATTCTTTGTAAGCCCGGTACTTATTCTATCGGTCTCTTTTGCCGAAACGGTAAGTGACGGGGACGTAAACACACCAGCATCGGTTGTCAAGCAATGCTAGGGGGACAAACACAGACACACAAACACACACACATACATATATATATACATATATACGACAGGTTTTTTTCAGTTTCCGTCTACCAAATCCACTCACAAGGCATTGGTCGGCCCGAGGCTATAGCAGAAGACACTTGCGCAAGGTTCCACGCAGTGGGACTGAACCCGAAACCATGTGGTTCGTTAGCAAGCTACTTACCACACAGCCACTCCTGCGCCTATTTATATTTTGATTTTGTAGTACATTCATAGTGCTTTAAAGTAATGCACAAACATTAAACTACTGCTAGATTCTGCGTTATCGGATAATCTCATTAAGATAAATCTAAAAGATTTTAGCCTCCCTACAAATGCTTACATATATTTTCAAAAGCACTTTTCGTTCTCAGTTTAACTTAAATTCCCTCAGCCTTTGCAGATGATTATATAAAGTTTCCCTCCACTCAAATGTTCCCTAAATTTGAAAGGAGTGTCATTATAGCAATATTTTATTAGTATTGTCCAAAATAATTCTATCGTGCTACTTTGTACCATAAAGCAATATACTTCATTATTTTCATTGACATGCTCCTTTCTTTATCTTGTGGATTCTAATTTATCAAAACTTTGTTCCTAATTAATGTCTGTGTCCTCTGCTGCATGACAACGAGAGATTTTTTAACCTATTTTCCAGGCAAAATTGTTAATTAAATCATGCCACCAGTAAAAATCTCTATCAATTTTAGTTAATATTTGTGCCAGTTTCCTCTATTCTCTTTTGTTTTATATTATTCTCCTTCTTCTTCTTATCATCATCATCATCATCATCATCATCATCACCATCATCATCATTATCATCATCATCATCATCATCATTATTATTATTATTATTATTATTATTATTATTTTTCTTCTTCTTCTTCTTCTTCTTCTTCTTCTTCTTCTTCTTCTTCGTCCATTCATATACACTGTGAATTTCCCACCTCTTTTATACCCTTTTATCTCCCCTTTTCATTTCCCCTTTTCTTCCTATTCACTAATAATCTGCCTCCTGATTAAATTATTTTGCTAAATTGAGAAAGGCGCAGTGAGTGAGTCAGTAAAAGATAGATAGATAGATAGATAGATAGATAGAGAGAAAATGAGAAAGGAGAAGGAGAGGGTAAGGAGACACACAGAGAAAGGTGGGGATTATGATACTGGAAAAGCTAATTGCCCAGATACGCAATCACAAACACACACACATACATAATAAAAATGCAAACACAACGCACGTCATCTTAATCTATTTCGCACCACACGATGGAAGCCAATACTAAATATGAGAGAACAAAAGCTCCTCTGTCGAAGTCAAGAGATTTCTTCGAGTAAGCGGTGGCGGTAACTGTTGTATCAGTATATGCAGATGTATTTGCAATTATGTAATGCGTACCTAACACCTTATTACGCATCTGTGTGTGAAGATTATGTATGTATTCGTTTCTGTGCATCTATTCCGTACATTCACAGATTGTGTGTAAGTCTTCAGTTCAGGGACCCCAAAAGACGAAAACCTCTAATGTTTGGCATATTTTAATTGGACTACTAATCAATTTTATTTTTGGAGTAGGGTTCAAAGGGGATATATTTTGCTCAGAGTCAGCTAGCATTTCCAGACCTTTAGTCAAATTTGATGTCACCTTTATAATAGGTAAACATGCAAATCTACAAATACGGTATAACATTTTTTAATGAAATTTTCCACAGCTGCTATTTACTCTTTAACGTGCGGATATATTCTAAATTTATAGTGATCTTGTAGAGGCAAGAGGACTTATTTCAACAATTGCTGATGAGGAGTTTGACATCCACACTGATGATAAATGTGATACTCACACTGATGATCAGCACACTAATTAATATTGTACATTACAATCTTTATATCATTTATTAAGTAAATATTTCCCGCTCTCAGAGAGTAAGGGCGAAATACCTCCGGCCTAGTAGTTAGGACGAGGCACTGGCGATCGCTAGATCGTGATTTTCACTCCTCAACAGGGAAGTGCGTTGTGTTCTTGAGCAAAAGAGTTCATCTCACGTTGTTCTGCCATCACTTAGACACCTGATGGGTGATAGGCACCTATTCAGACAACGTCGATTTGATGAAGTGAGTGAGGTAATGTGCGGCACGAACATTTGATCATTATAATCAAATCACTTGTGCAGCTCTTTCGGCTAAAGCTGAATGCTCATATATCGTCTTCAACGGGTGAGCACAACATTCCATTTGAGATAGAACCTGTCATTGATACTAATTCACATGTAGTTGTTGGTACCTTTCTAAACCTGATATCCAGACTACCGAATTCTTGAAATGTCCAATTTATCAACCTAAAATTTTGGTAGTAAAACTAGGACTGCAGAAAATATTGAGGCGTAGAGCTTTAATGTATTGTGACAATTCTAGCTTCTATTTCTTCTGAAGTATGCTGAGATATTCGTTTGTCATTCTAATCTTATTCGGAGTACCAATATACGCGATAATGTTAATGATACCGAGGTATTAGAAACATTCGTCCTTCGAGATGGGTAAGATATTTAGGCCATTGGTATGTGCGCTCTTTGTCTCTGTGTAAGTCTAGCGAAGTCCATTACGAAATAAGAATACTTAAGCCGACGAAACACTCTTCCTATATCGTGCAAGAAATTTTGTCTGGAATCTGTTTTCTTGTGTCTTGGATATAACTTGAGACAAGGAACTATATTTGATTGATATTAATTTTCCACTCTTCTTCATTTCCTATAGAGTAATATGCATTTCCTTAACAGCAATGACAGGGGTTTTCTGCGAGGAAATTACTGGCAAAATTTCTCCCTGAAATATTCACTTCGATAGAGTAATGATTGCTGTAAGGAACACTAATAGTAGCATTTGTTCTTGTCAAAGGCGGTGTAGGCTATGTTGTTTTACGTTTCTAAATGACCTTGACTATCGCAGTTGGAGATCTGTGGAGGTGCAGTGACTCTAGTATCGATGAGTGAACTTTGCGCTAATTAGTTGTTCAAATTTTCAAAGAATCTAATACGTTTTTCCCCAAGAAAAAAAAAATTATAATTCTGAATTTTAAATAACATAATAAAGCAACAGTTACTTTCTTTTAAATTGTTTATCACCAAATTTAGGTGCAATTTTGAAATAACTTTTATTTAGTCAAAAATAAATGACAGAAACATTTTAAAATTTGCACTAAATAATTTGTAAAATATCTAAGTTCGTGTTAATAAATTGGAACATTCTGCTAAGTCGAAAATTTTTTAGATGATGTAATTTGCATAATTAAGGGAAACCTTTTATTTTATCAAGGTGAAATCAACGACATCTTACAGTGTAGCCAAATAATTGCCACAGTTCAGAAGTGATGCTTCGTTTCTTTAAGGAGAGTGTTGTTGAGGTGAAGCTCGTGGGCACAACTCAATACTCTTTTTTTGATTCCTGGTTGCTCTTCAATCACATCGATTTGTATTTCACAGTGCCCATGTGAACATGCGTTCAAGCGACATATGTACAATATGTATATCTGTTGTTTCTATGAAATTGTGTATGCATATAGATGTAAATCCTGAGGGTTATCAATTCCAGAAAATATGGTGATGCCCCTTAGAACAAAAATACTCCGAATATTGATATTATGCGTAAACAGGTATTTGTGAGATAGAGGGCCATATCTGATTTTTGATTCGTTCAAAGTACATGTTAATGAGTGAACAAAGGCGTTAGTGGCAATTACTTACGGTATTGATGCTGCAATGAAAATTGTGCTAGTATTGATACCAATTATAAATAATATTTATTTCAAATTTTGGCACACGGCCAGCAATTTCAGATGAGGAGATAAGTCAATTACATCGACCATAGTACTCAACCCTTAGGTTTTTTAACGACCCTGAAATGTTGGAAAGGGAAGTCGAGTTCAGCGGAATTTGAACTCAGAACGTCAAAACGTACGAAATGCCGTCATGGTAACAATTCTGCCACCTCTCCCTTATAAATAACATTAGAAGTAATAAAATAAAACGAAAAAGTTTGTTTCATTAGTTACAAGGGTAATACTGGCGTCATATCAGTGATGATAAAAATGAAGAAAACGATGAAAGGGAATTTAACAAACGAATGCATTTACAAGTAAAAATAAAAAGAACAGATAAACAAGCAACTTTAGAAATGAATATTTAATAGATGAATTTATGTGGGCGGGGAGAAATACGATAGAAAAGGCATTGGTGGTGGTGGATGCGGTTGTGTTGGTGACGGTGGTGTTGTATTGGTTGTTCTTGTTGGTGATGGTCGTGGTAGTAATGGTGTAAATCTAGAATGAAACATAGAAGTTATCAATAATAAATCTATAAAAATAGGATGAATGTAAATATTCGAGTTTATGTTCGAATTCATGGATGTATAAATATGTACGTACAGGGTGTCAAAAAAGAGGTATACACACTTTATAATCAAAAAAATTGTTTACTTTTCAATTAGTTTTTTAAAAAATTAAATCAATTAGAAATAGTGGATGGAGTCAGATTAAGATTTGGACAAAGGTAATTTATCTTCAAAATGCTACAGGAAGCTCGAAAATGCAGTCAACGTGCAAAGAATGTTTAGTTAAAAGTTTGAAACAAATCCACTATAAATAGAATTAAAGCTAAGTTATAAGCAGATGGAAATGTCCAAACTGTTGACATGGAACCTTCTAGACGAGTCGCACAAAGCAAAAAAGGGAACTAGAAATTTAAACCCAGAATTCAAAAAATCTGTGCAAGCAAATTATGAGTTAGGAATTTCCAAATCAAGCGTGCATCCTGCTTTGATGCACTCTAATTGAGAAAATTACATGCCAAGAATAATTAATACTTAAAATGAAGATGATACAGTCCGAGCAGCGGAGTTTTTAGAGCGGTACTTGATAACGTGTGTAGAAGAGACACACTGGCCAAAAATAGCTGTTTAGAGTAATGAGGCACCATAAAAGTCAAGGTTTAATTAATCGCCACTATTGCACTTACTTAGGACACGGGAACCCGAATATTTCGGAGGAACATCATTTTAATTCACCGGGAATTACCGTGTGATGTGACTTTTCAAAAGGATTAATTTAGACGACGTTTCTGTAGCAGGCTGCATCTACTTCAAATTACTGCGACTATCTTTCCTGTCATACAATGAAGGGGATTTCTGACGTGTGTTGAGTTTTATTTCCAGCGATATGGGATAATCCTGTACTACTATAGTAATGCAAGGACCATCTACGCTGAGAGTTTGCTATGCAGGTAGACAGGACGAAGAGATTCGACAGAATGTACACCGCGTTCACCAAACATCGCACCACTATATTTTCCATTGCAATACTTAGAAAATAAGATTCAAAGTGCAGAACCGGTAGCAATTGAGGAAAAAACATTGAACAAGAATTTACAAAAATCTCTAACCCTCCTTGATTTGCTCATTTTCAAGAAGCATATACTCGGAACGAATATATCATATAAGGCATTCAATATGTCCCTTATGCGTTCTGGTTTCAAACGCCAGCTAGATGACGTTAACAAAGTGATAAAATAGGTATTTGAACCGAAGTCGTCGAATATACTCTATAACTTTGAACTCCAGCTTTGCTGGAAAACGAATGCTACAACTAATAAAACGCACGTGCATCAGCAATGTCTGTTTATATGCTGTCACTAAAGCAGCGGTACTCTCTTTTTTAAATTATGAAATCAATATTGAGAAATGTTCAGCACATCTCCTTTGAGATTTGTTAACAAGTAAAATGCGTAAAATGTTATTGGATATCTGAATGAAACTCCCGAGAGAAAGTGTGAATCTCAACCTCTGATGCAGTTCACAACTTTGCGCTAATTACTTCTTCAAATTTTCAAAGAATCTAATACATTTTTCTCCAACAAAAAAATTATAATTCTGAATTTTAAATAACATAATAAAGCAACTGTTACTTTCTTTTAAATTGTTTATCACCAAATTTAGGTGCAATTTTGAAATAACTTTTATTTAGTCAAAAATAAGTGAAAGAAATTTTTTAAAAATTGCACTAAATAATGTGTAAAATATATAAGTTCGTGTTAATAAATTGGAACATTCTGCTACATCGAACATTTTTTAGATGATGTAATTTGCATAATTAAGGGAAACATTTTATTTTAGCAAGGTGACTATGTATGAACATGCATCCATTTACTATCTGCATCTTATTTATTTATTTTTTCTTTTGCATTTCTCTCACAAATCATTCGTTTTCTCAAGCTCCTAATGTCAAATTCGTTTATTTTCTCACAGTATGCTCTACTTTTCATTTTCTTTCATTATACAAAACACGAAACCTGATTTAACAGCTTTATTTATTACTATATTTTTTCTGCAGTTTTCGTTTAATACAAATGACGTTTCTGTCTTGTCTTTGATATTCGGAAACCATTCTGTTGTTTCCCCACCTCTTGTATAAGTTAGTTTCTCTAATGCATTTAATTCCTATTTTTTAATCATTGTAATATATTAAGGCAGTCCTTTAGTGCTTTTCATATTCCTGTATGAGACGACGCTAATCTTTCCCTTAGATTGCATTTGGGTATTTTCTATTTTACCATTATTTGTCTGTACTGTTCGCCTTTTAAACGAAGCCCTGCACTCACTCTGATTAGAGTTTATATATGCTATCTTTATCAGCTTTAGGTTGGTTCCAAGTAAGTTTGTAGAAGAACTCTCATTCACTACCTTCCAATTTCTTAGACTGAAACTGTAGTTTACAACTATGGTAGCTAGTGATTTTATACTCATATGTTTTATTACATATGCTTAAATGCGTTATTCAAAATATAGAAATATTAATTTTTTATTTCCAACACAGAAGATCAAAGTATTTGTTTCTTTGAAAAATTGAAATAATCACCTCAGAGTTGTGAACTATATGGAATGTTAAGCTCCATAATTCCTCACATGAGTTTCATTCCTGCATTTCATGATGGTTTATATTTTTTTTGTTTTTTTTAATGAATCTTAACAGAAAATATCCAAATATTTTACAATTGATTACGTAATTTGAAAAAGAAATTCCACTGGTTTACTCACATCTTATAAACTAGCATTAAAATTACTTGTTCCTCATGTAATCTGTTATTCTTTTACGGTTTCAGTATTTGGTTTTGTGGTCATGCAAGAGTTCTTACATTATAACATATAATGTTCAATGCTTAATGTCAGCTTGACTTCCTTTCTGATTCTTCTCTTTCCTTTCACTACGTTGCAGTGGATGATTCTACTTTATTATTCTCTGCTTTCAACGTGTGACTCTATTTTCCATTATCAGGCTTAATCAATTTCCTTTTCATACTAATTTTAAGAAATTGTTTACTCCTATACACATTTTATTTCCCAGGTGAGTTTATGAAAACTTTTCCATGCTGATTATGAAATGTGATAAATAGTTTTAATTCAACCTTATTAAAGAGATATATTACCATCTATTTTTAACATGTGGCTGCTTCCGTTCAAGAGGTGTGTTAGTGACGGATAAGTGAGAAAATAGTAGAAAGGATACGTTTTCGCTCGGAGCGATTACTGATATTAGTTTAAATAATTTTCTTTTGCTTTCTTTTTGTGGGCATTTTCCATATTAGAAATATATGCTTGGTGTCTAGTGTTAGCAATGTGCTAATTATTTTTATCGAATGTTTAAAATTTCTAAGAGCATCGGGTCATATTATTTTGTTTTTCGTTCATTAACACCTAAACTAGCTTTCATTTACCCTTGTTTATTCTAATTGTGTTAGCTAGCAGATATTCTTCACTGTCATGAAACCATTTTTAGTACACTTTCGGCTCCTCTGTTAAACAGTTATTGTGGTTCCAAGTGAGCTGAAAGTGTATTGGAGAATATCGACGTAAGGGATTTGTAGATTTTGGGGAACAATTCTATAGACTTGTAATATGGATACTCTACTGTGTTTTGCTTTTAAGAATTTAGGATTATCAGAGCCATTACGTTGCCATTTGTGATTTTTACAATCATAAATCCTCAAAACCCCATAGCTTCTTCATCCATTAATCTAAGCAAACATATATTTCCCAAGCTCACGAACGATCAGATTTATCACTGCGGGCGTATTTGAAAATAATTCAGATCATATATTATTGTTTCCTGGAAGAAGTAGATTTTATAATCTAATATACATGACGGGTTCGATTCTTAATTTATCTATCCTATATTTTAACTCGTGTTATTTTTTTGTTTATTCTATGCTGGCAACTTTTCTATTGAGTAATGCTATTTGCTTTACTAAATCACAAACCGTTTTGTTGTGAATATGCATACGTTTGGAAAACTGCTTAACAGGGTAATAGAAGTCAAAAAGCGTAAATCTGTGCATTGTTCTCTCCTTTGCATATACAACTGGTAATCCATATTGGCCTTTAAGAGGACAACTCTTTAATATACATCTACAAATCATGTATTATTTCAGTGCCTTTGAAGCATTTTAACGAGTTGTGATAGATGGCTTCTAGGTTTCACGTTGTCAGCTGTTTTAAATATTGCATAACGCCAAGAGGAAAAGCGATCGGATTTACCGGCAACCACGAAACGGTGTTACTTGTATTATTGACATGGAAAGTGCTATGCGCGTATACAGAATGAATACTGATTTCAAATTTTGGCACAGGACCAACAGTTTCATATGAGGGAACAAGTCGCTTACATCGACCCCAGTGCTCAACTATCACCTATGTTATCAACCTTGAAATGATGAAAGAGTTGATAACATATGTACAAACTGAACTAAGAGCGTAAAGACACAAAATGCCGTTACGCATTTCGTCCGATGTGCTAACGATTCTGTCAGCTCGCTGCCTTATATGAGTAAAGAGTAAAGAACCCCTTTGCTGATGAATGACCATGGGATTACACCTAGAAAGTCGCTCTCCGAGGCATAAGTCCGGGTGAGGTTCTTTATGGAAGACCAGCAATATCCCATGCATACGAGCCACCACCTATGTTATCCAGGGGAAAGGGAAAGGCCGATACAGCTTAGCACCAGTGACATAGCAGCTCATTTCTACAGCTGAGGGTGCAGAGTAGAAGATACAAGCCCTTGTAGCGCCAAGAACCACCTGAAGACTTGCTACAGTGGTATATTAGAATCAGACAAAACATATCATTAACACAGACAGGATCCGAAGTCATTCATTTTAGTACAACTCTAGTCTAAACTTTAAAATCCTTCAAATACCCGAATTGCCTTTACTCCCTGGCCCGATCCTTTGATGATAGAAGAAAAAACAATGAAGAATAGTCCACAGCCGGAGGAAACCACATTAGCAAGTAGTAGGATAAATATGTCAAAATATGACAAGGAAGAAAAAAGTTTCTAAATTGTTATGGAGAGCACAAATGGGCATAAAAGGAGTATTTGATAAAATAAACAGTGAACCACAAAAAGCTATGTTGCATTACAAAAATAGTGATTATAAAGATTAGGATGATGATATACATCCTCATTAATGCGGTGATTTGGCAGAATTGTTATAAAGCCTGGTAAATGGTTCAGCGGCATTTCGTTTGCCTTTAACTTCTAAGTCCACATTCCACCGAGGTCGACTTTAGCTTTCATGCTTTCATGATCGATAAAATAAGTACCTGTTCAACACTGGGGTCGATGTAATCGATTTATACCTTCCCCAAAATTGCAGGCGTTGTGTTAAAATTTGAGTCCAATATTCATTGTCCTTTTAAAAGTAAGTCGTAATTTGATACAATTGAATCAACCAGAGTTTGATTCAGGGGGTTGTGTATTTGTGATAAGGAAAGCGACTGGGGTCGAAATATAGGAGAGAGACAGGATGTTGATGAATAGAAATAATTCAAGAATATCATAATAAACAAAAATAGTGATATCCTCTGACTAATTACAACTTGGAATGAGTTAAAATGCACTAGCGGCACATTTGTTTCCAGGACAATGCTGTAGGTGTAAAGGCACACAAATAGAGATGACAAGTGTTCGAACTCATTTCTACTAGAGATTTTCAAGTTTTATTTTCTGCTTAAATAAATATCTTACTTTAATAAATGTGTTGCGTTATAATTATTTTTAAATTTATTATGTGTGATTACTTGTAATTTCATTAACTTGGCCCTGCTTTAAATGCACAGCATCTCTTAAACTTCTCTTCGTTTTTATGTAACTTGTTTTCCACACTCTAGACATATTTTATATCTCCTGTTCATCACGCAGTGTACTTTGGACAGCTTTGACTGGTTATGTACAATACAGATAAAACAATCACTATCATCATCATCATTATTATCATAATTCATCATTATCACCATTACCATAAAAACCATTATCATTATCAGCTTACTGTACTTTCTGCCACTTTTTTTTTCACTGTAATTCACACCAGGTAATGAATCATCTTATATCTCCTTTAAGTCTTCCATTAACTAGTAGAACAATTTGAGATGTAATATTTGTTTTTAGATTTTTTCTTTTGTTCTCTGTGTGAATATGAAGACACTGTGACTGTGAGGCGTTGCAAATCTCAAGCAATTAATCTATATAAAGACTACAATAAACAAACTGAAAAATAAATAGAGCTTTATAAATTAACGTAACAAAGAATCATGTTTCCCAGTTTGAAATAAATATGCTTCAGTTATTAAATTAGAGGTGCAAGGAAATACATTACAGTATTGGAAAGAAAGTCTGTATTGCTGTATTGAAATTCAATAGGAATTATAACGTGCAGCAAAATGCTTTCAATTAGTGCGCAAGATTATAAAACCCAATATCTGTTTTGGGATTTCTAGCAGCTCCATAAAATAAGCAGACGCATATTAGTTAATTTGTATTTGTATGATCTAAAAACGTATGAGTATATGTGTGAGGTGTATAGGAGAAATATGAGTATGTGTATGCCTTCAGAAATAGTAAAACGTAAGAAATGAGTTAAAACTATGTGATGGAGTATGAAAGGAAACTATATATAAGTTTAGGTGAGGATAACAGTTTCGATCGAAAAGAAAGACGAAGAAATCGGCGGTGGTAACCAACAATTCCAGTGGAATAGAAGCAGAAACATGATGAAAAAGAATGAACACTGTTACAAAAAGTAACATTTGTATATATCATTTTTAATAGTGTCCCTGTGATAAGTCCACCATATGGTGTCGGAGTCAATCCTAACTCGAGCGAGTATATATATTCCACTATAGCTTCGGGTCGACTAGAGTATTGGAGACACATAATGAAAGAAGCCTGTCATATGTGTGATTATATATAGTGAGTCATCACATGGAAAATAATGTTTTTTTAATTGCATGAACTAAAATATTGGTGGGAAATAATCTACCTCCATCAATTTGCTATAAACGCATATAGTAACGTCACCGTGTCCTTATTCTTAGTACAAAGTTTGAAGAGTGCAGTTTGATTTTAACTGTTACATTTTCAATGTTATAATGGATGTGAAATAGGTGCATATTCGGCATATTTTGCTGTATGAATTCAGTAAAGGCAACAACGCAGCAGAAAGTGCAAGGGATACCAATGCAGCATATGCAGTACAATATGCGAAAGCCAGTGTCAACAGTGGTTCCAGGAATTCCGAGCCTGAAACTACAGCCTAGAATACGAGCTTCGTCCTGGAAGATCTGTAGAGCTTGACGAGGACGTCTTGCAAACCCCGGTGAAACACATTCTCATCGTAACTGTTGAGGAACTAGCAGAGGAATTTGGATTTGATATTTCAACTATTCATCGACACCTGCGTGCCATCTGGAAAGTCAGCCAATTGGGGCAATGGGTCCCTCACAATCTTTCCGTGTCAACTCGCATGCAGAGAATAAATGTGTGCTGTTCTTGCTGCCACGTCTCACAAATGAATCTGGATCATAAACAGAGAGCTGGTAACTGCATTAATGCATTCGATACCATTTCTGAAAGGCTAAATATCGAAAATTGAAACCAATGCAAGTTGCATCGAAGGGAAAGCTCAAAACAGCAATGAGTAAATTGCGTAATGGCAATGCATTTACAGCAATGAAACAGTTCATTTATGATAAAAGATAATCCCTTTAGACCAGTGTTCCCCAGAATTTTCGCAGCAAATTGCAATATCACACATCTATCGGTCAAAAAATGATTCATCGCCCACTTGTGTAAAAAAAAAACCTGACACAACACCACCAACACGAAATCCCCCAGGGCCCCCTGCATCATTTGACACACACACAATATATCGTAGATTCCTTGCCCTCTTAGTGCCGTTTGGACTAAATATGCTGTTGTTTACAAATGCCTTATTGTGGGTTTAGTGTGGCCAATAGTGTGAATAAAAGTCTGATGTTAAATCTATGTTATGCAGACACGCGCTTTCTTTTACACTGATTTTCATTTTCCCCAAATTAATGATTGTATTATAAAGGAAAATAATAAAACGTTTTTTAATGAGAACCATGTGTCTGGTGCAATCCAGCTAGTGCAGATACATTCGGCTTTAAACTTTAGCAGCAAGTTTCCTCCTTCTATCACACCCAGTCCAATTCTTTTATGGGAAAATAAATTTCCAACATGGTTAAAACAAGATTCAACAAGGAATGTGATCGGGAAGTCACGTAACAGTAATTTCAGATGTTTCCACGGATTGGGGTTGGAATTAAGTATACTCTGATGGTGCCACAAACCTTTCCTGCCATTACGGCAATATCGTACTGTGGCGTCATTTTCATTTTGTAATTCTATCAATTCCTCCTGAACATCATCCTCGCAATGGTCTGCTTCGACCTCAAACGGATTGTTATACCAAATTGGAATATTCAGTGCAATAACATCATGAAATCGCTCCACCATGTTATCGTGCAATGATTGTAAATAGCTGCGATATGTAGTTAAATCCTCATCGATTAATTCATCTTTCAAAGAATCAAGTTGTGAAAATTGATGGAACTGACGTTCTGGAATGTTAGTCTTAAACAACACCATTTTCAAAATGAAAGTAGTGATAAATGATTTACAATCAACAAGAATTTTTCTGTTTCTTTGCAATAACTAATTCAAATCATATAGTTTTGTGAATATATCACAAAGAAAAAGATATCACACCTTGGGGCCCTCAATGAAGCAAATAGTGGAGTGCCTTCAAAGAAAAAGATATTATATAAATGAAACATCTCAATAAAGCGTAAAACACAGCTTCCTTTTGACAGACTCTGCACTTCGGTATGGTATAAGAGTTAAGTAGGCTCCTCATCATTTCGCAGACAGAATTGACGGACAATTCGATCAGACTGTTCACAGTCTTGATAACTAACTGTAGAACACCATTCAAGCTACAGTTTTCCATGTATATATATATAATATATATATATATATTATATATATATATATATATATATATATATATACAGAGATAGAAAGAGTGAGACATAATGGGTAAACCCTAGAAATCAATATATAGAATGAATAACTTCCAATATATGGGGAGATGGATTTTTCTGATTTCTGGTAACATTAGAAGGTTTCGCCAAAACTACTCGATGAGTTGTTACTTACGATTGCCGTCCTACATTTGTTATGATATACCTCTAAGAAAAACACGATATAGGAGAAAATTAAGATTCTACAACAAAGGCACCGATGGAATAAAGGAATGTACTAAGAACAACAATCATAGCAATAACCGCAGTATACTAGTTAACGGAAAAAGAACAAATAATAGCCAGCTTAGGTCTAGAGGAAAGATAAGGATAGGAAGTTCGAACAATTGGAAAATAACCACAGAAAACCAGCTAGTATGAGGTTAGGAGTGGTTTTAATGGGTTAGGCGCACATAAACTATTATGTAACTGTTATGACATGAGTTGCACAAGTAAGGTATAAGAATAGTATTACTCAAATATTTGGATATGGTTATCTAGAATAGCATTTCGCAGAATTAAAATTTTCCCACACAACGCACTCCTACTACTCCAAACGTAGTTACGATACTAAATGAACACATTAACCTATGCAGACGATTACCGCCGTCAACTGTGGCACTATGAACTACTCTGTCAACTACTGATAGTTCACAGTTTCTTTATTTTATTGATATGCGTTAGTTCACTTTCAGTCACTTGTGCTGGTCAAAATCCTTCCAGAACGCTAACTTAAGTAATACCCGAAACATTATTAGGCTTACTTGGATAGGGGAGGGAACCGCTATGAAAACCAGTCCACTAGAAATACACAAATAAATAAGAATTCTAATGACAAGAGAACCAAATATAAAAACCTGGGAAATAGGTTAAATACTTATACTATGTACTTAACGAAAACTGCAGACAACCATACCAGAATGTTCTAGTCAAAATATAACAAGTAATATCGAGTGGTATATAATTTCCTTTGGAAAGAAAATTCTTTCCAGCATTCTTAAATTGTTCTACTAGGCTTTGAAAAATATTTTCCAAAAAGTGGTAAATATTAGCCGGAACCTTGCGCAAATAATAGCACACAACGCGAGTAAGTAAAGATATTTGCATGAGAATACTGCCAGTAATAACCTGAATATAAATAGTGAATTAGCAGTAAATAGTAACGATGTAAATATATTTGGGAAAAACAGAGACACGAAAAATAGCTATAAGGGAATCACTAATCAAAGGAATACAACTGTAAGTAACTCAAACGTGAGACTAAGAAGAGAAGGCAAGAATGTTAGAAAGTGCAAAACCTAGAATGTCAACAATGAAAATATCGGAAACATCCTGGAACATAGACGAAGATAGTTAGAGATTACCAGAAATGAAAACAAAATAGAAAATAATCATAGATTTACAAGGCTAATGACTGTGATTGCGGAATGGAGAGGTAATGTCCCTTAAATTCCGAATGTAAGGTTAAAAATGTGGTTACAGCATATGAATCAAAGTAAATTAATTTGGCCACTGAAGGATAGTAACAAAATATATTCAATTCGCTGGGGTATTGCTTAAAGCGTCTTCATGCAGGAAAATATACTTTAAAAATATTCAAATAAACGTATTACACTTACTATAGTAAGAAACATTATTAATTATTAGAATAAAACTTTTGAAACCGAAAAGCAAATAATAAATCAAAATTAATTGAATGCCTCTAAAACTAAGAATTTTCTCCTTGAGTAGTAAAGTTCTTATAGTACTAAAGTATGAGCCGAAAATTTAATCCAGCCTTGACCTGTTTTTAGGATTATATTTCGCTTCACTTACCACACTTAATGGAAGCGAACACTACGTCGATGCCTCAACAATTATTTATAGTTACACCTATGCCAGCAAAAAAAAACATTTTATTAATTCAACATGTTAATTCTTTTATTCAACGTGCTCATACCTACAAAGACACCAAGATGAATATCTAACTGTGCAGTCGATGCAGCTGAAACGGGCGTAAGTCCAGAAAAGAATGCTGTAAATAAATGATTAATGAAATCATAAATGTGAAATGTCTTGCAAGAGTGGCTGCGTGGTAAGACGCTTGATTTGCAAACACATGGTTCCAGGCTCAATCCTATTGCTTGGCAACTTGTGGGTGGATTTGGTAGGGAAAACTGAAAGAAGCCCTTTCGATATATGTATAAAGAAATAGGTGTTTGTATTTGGGTGTCTATGTTTGTCCCCCTCCCACCATCGCTTGACAACCGATGTTGGTGGTTTAGGTCCCCGTAACCTAGTGGTTCGGAAAAACAAATCGCTAAAATAAGTACTAGGTTAGCGACGAATAAGTCCCCAGGTCGATTTGTTCGACTAATGGCAGATCTCCAGCATGGCCGTAGTCAAATGACTGAAACAATTGAAATGATAAAAGAATATATGAAATATTTTATAATTATATACATGATTATAGTCAGGAGTCAGCAAAGTGCCTCGCCACATACTAAATTAGAAAGGAAGCTAATGTCTTTTCAACTACCAAAAGAATCTTCGAGACAGTAACACTCTTTTATATGTACGTAAAAAGAAAAAATTACGAATATACAACAACTTAGGTTCACCTGATATTATCTATCTTTTTGAACAGTAAAGTAGGACTGCAATCATGTGAGACGACTCACCGAATAGGTTTGGTGAAGCGTTCTAATGTTACCACAGATCAGAAATATTCATCTCCCCATACAACGCTAGTTATCCATTCTATATATTAATTTCCAAAGTTTACCCCCATTTTTATTGTTATTTTCTTACGATAGAAATGATTTGAATAATTCTTGTTTGCTCTCCTTGTTCATACATATATATCCGTGTAGGAGTATATGAGTTGTGTGTGCGCATCTTGGTACGCGTGCGCATGTGTATAGCTGCTCATCGGCTTGTATATCACATCCGAATTATTTTACTTTGAATAAATTACTCATGGGTTTTCAGATATCAAGAGAAATTCGGAAAGCTGCACCATATATGCTATAAAATCATAGCAGTATACAGCAGTGAGTATATCGTTTGATCTCCAGCCCTCATAACAAAAGAAATAGTTGTAGATATGCTAGTTTATTTCATTGTAACAATGTCCAATTTGCTTTTTCTTTGTTCGATCGTATTTAGCTAAGATCTTTTTACCCTGATTTATGTGATATTACGTTCCTTTCGTTGGCTACATTCTCGCAAAAATAAATATATCGCAGAGGTAAATTCAATCCGTTTTTATACTTTAGAAACCAATGGAAATTCCTCATGAGAATATAATAAAGAGCTAATCATATTACAGCAAATGCATTCTGTTATTTTAGCAGATCAGTTTCTTATCAAAGGCAACAAAGGCAAAGAGGGAATCTGATTTTCAGGTACGTATATTTATAAGCATTCAAGCATTAAATGTTCAATCATTCAGGACAGCAATAGAATAGTTTTCAGTTAGTGTATGAGATAAAGCTTGTCTGTGTGTGCGTTTGCATGTGCTTGTGTATCTGAGTGCCCGTGTGTATATGCGCTTGCGCGTGTGTGTGTACGGGTATGTATATGTATATATGCACATATATATATATGTGTGTGTGTGTGAATCAGCGTATGGTATGTAGCATGTATGTAAGTACGTACATGTATATGAATATATATATATATATAAACATATATACACATATATTCATATACATACATCCACTCTTACGTACATACATAAATACATACATGCATACATGCTTACATAAATACATACCTACATACCTACACCGGCCCATATATATATATATATATATATATATATATATATATATATATATATATATATATATATACATATATATATATCAGAAGATACACAGTTATATATTTCGCCTATGGCTCGTAAGATTTATATCTGAAATCTCATAATTCTCCTACATATTCTTTGGAACGCGTATATCAAAAGAATCACCACAATATACTCGAAATAAATGAACATTCAAAGAAAGAGGAAAGTATGATTTGAGCCAGAAAATACAATAGCATGTCTCACCGCGATAACAAATTAAATATGAAATTTACAAGCTCAACACAGATACTTCTTCTTTCGTCCATGTAATATTCCTATGACGACAGCCAAAATTCTGACACAACATTTATTTTTTTTTTAATTTATTTTACATACTACGCCCCGTCGTGCTATATTCTGAGACCTGTATTAATTTCCTCAGAATGTCATAGAGAACATGAGTTCCATTTATGTACTAATGAATTTTAGTCACCCGTCACGCAACACGATACCATTTGGTCTTGCTCAATTCTAATAATCGCCAACAAGTAAGTTGACAGTGATTCTAATTACATAAAAAAGAAAAACCCTATTTGCCTTATGCTTGGCTTGTATACTATCTCACACATAGCTCAGTCACTTATCCACGGTCGAATGACACATTAAACTGTATACAGTAATTAGTGGAAATATTTTTATTTCTATACATGTCTGATAAACAAGTGCCTACATGGAGCGTATTTCTGTTTGTGTGGGGTTAGTGGAACGTGGTTGTGTGTATTGTGAATGTTCTGCGCTGGTATGTTGATGCATGTTACATATAGATGCATACGTAGAAGCATGTATGCATACATACATACATACATACATACATACATACATACCTACAGGAACTACGAGGGCAGCATATTAAAGAACAGCAGCTGCCCAACATGTCGTGTTTGTAAACAACAAACTGAAACTACTGTTCATGTTGTCTCCATGTGAAGTCTAGTTGTACCTACAGAATATCTCAATCTCAACAGGCATGATAGAGCAGCACGATATATTCACTGTATAATTTGCCAAAAAAAACTGTACGTGCTCGATGATTAAAACTGGTGGGAACGTAAACCACCTCCAGTGCTCGAAAAGGATCACATCTCATTCTTCTGAAACCGGTCCATCCCCATTCACACTGACAGAAAGATAGATGCAAATAGGCCGGATTATATGGAAAGACTTCATACAAAAACCCTGCTTCTTCATTGATATGACTGTCCCGATGGACATAAATGCATCTATAAAAAACTACCAAAAACTGAGCAAGTTTAAATATCTTGAAATAGAAGTTGGCAAAATGTGGTACTTCAAGAATGGTAGAAATACTAAGCAAAATTGTAATAATAGTAATAATAATAATAATAATAATAATAATAATAATAATAATAATAAAAGATAGTACTTCAAGAATGGTAGAAATGCTAAGCAAAGTCAAATATATAATAATAGTAATAATAGTAATAATAATAATAATAAAAATAATAAAAGATAGTGCTCATGGGAACTGCTCATATCCTACGCAAAATACTCTCTATGTAATCTCAATGTTTAAAACAAACATAATTTTCGGTTTAAAAAAAAAAACGAAAAAAACCCTTTTTTTTTAGACATTCATTAGTACAACATCCCCACCCCCCAAATATATGGCACACTAGGCATAACAACAACATGAAATTCCAACCCTGTTGTCTCTTGAGGTCTCTGGGTGAGACTTGGAGCCAACTTGTACAAATATAAAGCAAAAGTCAAACATAGAATAATAATAATAATAATAATAATAATAATAATAATAATAATAATAAGTACCTATACCCTATGGCCTAATGCATAATGTGTATACTGGGCTTCGTATATTTTACCTCAGTGTCACTTCCATTGCATTCACTGCTCTCTCACTCTTTCTTTCTCTCTCTCTCAGTAATAATAACCATTATTTTTTTATCCATATGCTTGAGGCGCTCAAGATACGAAAACAAAAAAAGCATACAACCAGAGACAGTGCTCTGCCAAAAAGTTAACTCAGGACAAGAAGGCCCCTCTCCGAATGTCAATGCCCAAGCGAAAAACAAAACCAAAATAGCACGGGGAACAGATAACGACAGTAGTTTGAGCAAAGCTTGCATCGCATGACGGTCAGAATACCAGTGATTGTAGAGGCACCTGATATGATCAATAAAGTAACTGGAAAGTATTTGAGAATGATCTCCTGGACTACCATCCATGTAAGTAGCGCAAATGATTGTATTAACTGGTATATCATACATATTCAGAAGAGTTTTGTCGCAGTGAATTTTCTTTCATTTTTTTGCCTCTAATTTTCTTTGTTTCGTTTTATAATTTATATTTTTTTTCTTTTTGTCTGTCTTTCATCCCCTTCTTTTTGTATCCCATGGCTTTGTAAATGGACAATCTTGTGTGACTATTTCACTGGCCTACAAATATATATACACTGCTGGTCTCTGCTCTAGGTATCAGGGAGAAACAGAATTGAAAGAAGATGATAATTAAAGTAATGATAACAACAATAACAACTACAACAACAACAATAACAACAACAACAACAGCAGCAACAACAACAACAACAACACCACCAACAACAACAACAACAATAATAATAATAATGATAATAATTAACGGAACCCATAACAAAGCCAAGCAAAAAGGGCGGACAGATAATCATAATTACTATAAAATAGTTGATTTAGGTGTTACACACACGCACACACTACAATGCAACCCCATTCCAGAATCATGCAAGAATAAATTTAACAGAAAGAAACTACAGGAAATAACTAAGAAAGTAGATTCTGTTATCAGAAGGGTAGATAAAAAAAATTATAGAAGACACTAATTTATTAATCTATGTAGGAGGGTAGTAGTCACCGGAAGATTAGATATTTCACAGGGTAAGATTAAAACACAGCGAATGTGGAAAAGGAGACTAGAAAATAAAGTGAAGACTTTAAGACAAGATCTGCGTAGAATAGAATCCTGACTGGAAATTGAACAACTTAGGAAACACAAGATGCAAATCTTCTCTCGAGAAAAGATATTTAGTGAAAGAGAACGGATTTACGACAGTAATAAAAGTGTTGGAACAGAGTATCATAGCTGTAGCAAGCAATCTCTCCAGATAGCAGAAAATAATAGATCAGTATCAACAGAATAGAGTATTTCAGACAGAGCAGAGGAGATTTTATAACCAAATAAATAGTGTCGAACGAAGTATTGAAGATGAAGAGGAAGCTACAATATTCTCGAGTAATATATGGGATAAAACAGTCAATCATAATGGCGATTATTATTACAGAAAATGAGGGGAGAAGTAGTGAGTGAGAAGCAGCCGGATCTACGATTAACTACTACATTAATGAGTAAAGTCTAACGAAAAATGCCGAATTGGAAGGGCGCAAGGCCATATTTTGTTGAAGGGTACTGGCTAAAAAAATTTAATAGTTTATATGGGAGGCTGAGAAAGCAGTTTCGGGATAGTCTTAATGGAGGAATAATACCAGATTGGATGACTAGAAGGAGGACAATACACATTATGAAGGATATGAGCAAGGGTAACGCAGCTAGCAACTATAGACGAACCACTTGCTTACCGTTGATGTCTTGCAAGTTAAAACCTCGGTTTCTAGTTAACCTTATCTTCTTAAAAATAATAACTACGAAAAAGCTAAAAGTCTATTGTATACATTTTCAGTTTAAGGTTAAATTGTTCTTCTACGCAATTCACGTCCAATCGAATATAGATGCGTACGTGAGTGTGTCCGTGAGGGAGAGAGAGAGAGAGAGAGAGAGAGAGAGAGAGAGAGAGAGAAGGCGCCAGAAGTAGTGATTAGAATGTTGCACACATGATCGTGAGAATGTGGTTTCGATTCTTCCAGGGAGCAGAACCATTTGATCATCAAAAGACGAATCACTTCTGCAGGCCCTTCAGCATGAAATTGTCTATGGTAAGTGAGACCAGTATAATTTTATATCAAAAACAGTTTATGCTAATCAAGTTCATGAGATAATCTTCGATTCCTTTGTCATCTCATTTATACACAAGTCTTATATATGTATGTGTTGTTTTGCTGTTTGTTCCTTCTCGAGCCATGTCTGGTTCATAAGGGTCAGTTTCCCGGTTTCTTGGCGTATAGGTTCCCCACCTGGACGGGACGCCGGTCCATCGCAGGTGAGCTGCAAGATGCAGGCGGAAAGAGTGAGAGAAAGTTGGGGCGAAAGCGTCAGCAGAAGTGTCGCCATTGCCTTCTGCCGGAGCCGCGTGGAACTAAGGAGCTTCGCTCATAAATACACACATCGTCCGGTCTGAGATTCGAACCCGCGATCCCTCGACCGCAAGTCCGCTGCTCTAACCACTAGGCCATGTGCCTCCACATATGTATATGTCCATATATGAGAAGCATAAATATCGAACTGAATGTCTTCGTATCGAAGCGTATTTGCATTGCAACGTTTCCTTCGGAGTTCTCCACGTTGCATCATCCTCAAAATTCATTTGTAACCTATGGAGTGATATAATATGTGGGTGAAATTCTTACACGAAAACAACGTAGAAAGCCATCGTGTGCATATGTATTTTCCAGTAAGGGTGTGTAATTGTGTGTCTTATTGTCACCGCTAGACAAACGTTGTTGCATTACTTACATCTATTTAAGAAAATGTTTCCCAGACTACACCATTCATGACGTTCACTAGAACAGCTGACTATGACACAATTATATATATGTATATTTTGTGAGAGTATGAGTATGTATGTGTTTAGGTGTATACATACGCGTACGTATGTACATACATAATTCGATAGTTTGTTCCCATTTCAGTTTACATATACTAATATATATAAATGGCGGTGCCCCAGCATGGCCACAGCTCATGAGCTGAAACTGGAAAAATCAAAATCAAAATCAATCATATATATATACTCTTTACTCTTTTACTCTTTTTCTTGTTTCAGTCATTTGACTATGGCCATGCTGGAGCACCGCCTTTAGTCGAACAAATTGACCCCGAGACTTATTCTTTCTAAGCCCAGTACTTATTCTATCGGTCTCTTTTGCCGAACCGCTAAGTGACGGGGACGTAAACACACCAGCATCGGTTGTCAAGCAATGCTAGCGGGACAAACACAGACACACAAACACACACAAATATATATATATATATATATATATATATATATATATATAACATATTATAATTAAGGGCTAAAGAAGGTTATTCTATAGCCAATACCCTGATTATCCACTTATAATCCACTTGTTACGGGAAAATTGAACTGAAAGCGGGCAACTAACCTTTAGAAAATTTAAATTTCGTTATCTCTATATTGAATCAATTTCGGAATTAATCCCTATAAAGGATATATTCTTCTTCAGTAGAGCTTTCGAGGGAACATAAATAAATTACTCACATGCGGTCATGGAAAAAGCAGAAGCTAAAAACACAAATACATTTAAGTTAATATACTGCCACACTTTTTGATGGAATCCTTCCTTTTCTCTAGAGGAAGGGACTTCATCCTATATTGTTAGTATATATATATATATATATATATATATAATATATATATATATATATATATATATACACATATACGACAGGGTTCTTTCAGTTTCCGTCTACCAAGTCCACTCACAAGGCATTGGTCGGCCCGGGGCTATAGCAGAAGACACTTGCCCAAGATACCATGTAGTGGGACTGAACCCGGAACCATGTGGTTGGTTAGCAAGCTACTTACCACACAGCCACTCCTGCGCTTATAATTCATATTTTATTATTTCCTACTGTCTGGCCACGGATCACTCATAAACATTATGTATTATTAATACCAAATGTCACACAACATAAGCTAAAGTAGTTACCGGGGCAAACACGTATCTCAGCGTAAGAAGAGGAAAGTTGTTTCAATGCTACAATAAACTTCTACGCCCTGCTTCAGCATCCATTCTTTCTTTTTCTTGCTCTGCATCGCTACGCACATACGTATCGATGTTTATGCCATATACGTCTATATTTATGTATATGATTGCGTGTGAGCGAGTGTGTGTGCGTGTTCAAGAGTGAATATGGTAGTATTCCATAAGTGAAGAAACTTTGGGTAACACTTTTCTTCATTTTGATAGCTAGTAACGTATTATTTTACTAACTTTGGTATAACAGTACTATCGTACGTCCACTCTATATCGTTTTGTTTGCGCGAACCCTAACTCTCTGCAAATCTTGCTGGGTGCCACCGATATGCAAAGTTTTCAGTTTTATCATTAATCAAAAGCATGGAACTGAGTATTAACATTTTGCTTGCTAACTGATGAAGAATTAGTGTCCAGCTGTGTCTGTCCTACAAGTACAACATTAAATATTTAATACAGTTTAATTTATTATTATTATTATTATTATTAGTAGTAGTAGTAGTAGTAGTAGTAGTAGTAGTAGTAGTATAGTAGTAGTAGTAGTATATACATACACACATATATACATATTCCTTAATATAGATATATGAATTCAAGTATATATATATATATATATATATATTTATATCAGTTAGAGATTAGACAACCATCGAAGGGATAATAAATGTCCAATATACTACTGGATGTATACCTATATATATATATATATATATATATATATATAATATATATATATACAAATATTTACTATTGCAAGGCAATAGTTCAATTGAATAATAGGTATGTGTGGAGATAAACAAAAGTTTAACCACAATTTATAAAGGCAAGGAAAATAATGAAGAAGATAATTAATTCACTTACAAAGTTCAGCTAGATCCATTATTAATTAATTACAAGCATATGAATATTGACAAATGAATGAGTGAATATAACTGTATCCTTACAGCTGTTTCTACTTTAGGGGATCAACACACCAAAGTTAACACAGCAAATAAAGTTTATACACAGATTGTACAAAAATTGAACAAAAATTAGGAATTTGACAAAACTTGAACCTCGAAGCTTCATCAGAGAGTCCATAATAGCAAGAATTAAATAAGTAAAAAAGTAAAATAAAATAATAAAAATACAAAAGAATTTTAAAATGTAAATTCCAAGACAATATCCAGCAGCAATGAGATCGCATCTGATGAAGAAATGGGTTCAATTTTTGTTCACTTTTTTTTTTGTCCATTTTCCGTCCTACTTCTGTTCCATGTTTGTACAATATTTTTGTATAATCTTGGTATGATGAGTCAACTTGGCGTGTTGAGCCCCCAAAGTAGAACCACCTGTAAGAGTAGAGTTATATTCACGGATTTATTCTTATTTATTTATTTATTCATATTCATATGATTGCAATTAATTAATAAATGAGTCTAGCTGATCTTTGTCAACTAGTTTTCTCCATTTTCTTCCTTGCCTTATATATAGGTATATAAATTCAAGTATATATATAATATATATAATTATATATATATTATAATGTAATTTGTATGTTGTGTGTGTGTGTGCATATAATATATATATTTATATATATATATATATATATATATATATATATATATATAGAGAGAGAGAGAGAGAGAGAGAGATAGATAGAGAGAGAGCTATCATACACACACACAACATACAAAATACATTGCCACATATAGAGGCAAAACTGCAAACAGTTAAATGTAGAGGTCGAAAATTTAACGAACATACTTATATAAATAGTTATATTGTTCATCGTAGATTATGCAACGTATGACTTTTATATGTAATACTAGAAATGACAAATTCGTGTGATCTACTTACTTCATAACGCAACAATGTTGTATCTGCGAGACGGATAATATTATTTTACTAACTTTGGTATAACAGTACTATAGTGCTCACATCAATAATACGTAAGACAGATAATACGTAAGTTATACAAAACTTCTCTCTCATATATTAATGAATAATTGATTGTATATATTGTCAAAGCATAGAAAATAGAACGATAAAACAAATTTAAAACATGAAATACCAGAGGAATAATTCTTCAAAATAAAATGGGCTTTCATTAATGAATTCCGTATTGTGTTTACATTTTACGAAATATATGTCTCACATAATTTTATTGAAAATATAAATTTGCATTTCAGGAATATTAAAATGCAAATATATATGTAATATCTCGATATCAAATCATTTGTACTGTGTTATTATTTAGAAAGTTTGTAGGAGCTGATATGTGTCAAATTTTTGAAGTAGGGAAGGTGCTCGCTACACTTTCGGTTACAAATTCAATACCCTTTACTCCAGGTTCATGAGAAGTTCGAAACCTGAAAGAATTCGTGACAACGAAATTATTATTCACATAAACTTTGGTCTTCACATCATTTATTTAGACTTCACTCGCGACGATTTTAAATTCCCAAAATCAATCGGTATTTTCTAGAAACATTGGATAAATATATTCGATTAAACGTGTTGAGAAACTTTTATGTTGTTAGGTTTCCGCTTGGTTGCTGAAAAATGAAATATAGTTTGCTCTCATAATTTGATGAAATGTTCTATATCCTAGAACAAATTGAAGTTAAATGGGAGGATAACAAACATATTTGAAAAGAAGACTGTCTTTAATTTGGTTGGTCATGAAACGAACGAACGAAACATAAATTCTAAATGTAATATAATGGCTATGATCAAGGTGGGAAATAACTCCGAATAAGAAGGAGTCCCACCCCCGTTGTTTTTTATTTACTTTTCCCCGCATTCGTCAACAGACGAAGTGATAACAGAACTATAAAATGAAAGCAGCTAGCTTTCCAAAACAGAGCGGAGTTGGACCATTTTATCTTCCGTTATGTTTTGGAAGACACGAACCGTAAGAGACTTGGAAAATGCTGAATATGAATGAGAGCTGTGAACGAATTTTCGCGTCATAGAACAACGTTATAATGCACTACATGTTTCTTTTAGTTTTCTTTCTTTTTATCAGACTAACGCTTATAAACATCAAGAAAGAGTTTCTTAAATGTGTGTGTCAAACGAGCAAAACGGAGGAAATAATCTCTTTTTCTTAAATGTTATCTTTATAATTATCTTCACTTTAAATAAGAACAAAGACTATTATAGTTGTTAATGCTTCACACATTTATAATCTCATAATCTAAAAGCACCGTAAAATATTCACTTACTTTTGATGGATGGCCGTATCCATGTAGAAAATTTGAAACACTAGGTGATGATGTCCAGCGTTTATTCGTTAAAAATCTAAAGTGGTCAGTATAATACTACAGTAATTCTCAAGAGAATATTACACATTCTCAGTTTCGCACGAAACGCACACACACTTCCGTGTTTGTGTGTGTGTGTGTACGTGCCTCTGTGTGCGTGTGTGTGTCCGTATGTGTATGTCTGTGTGAATGCATGAGTGTTAAAACAAACACCAAACTTTCACCAGTTTATAAACATAGCAGGAAACTAGGGAATAACGCGAGATGGGCGATGTTGCATTGATTTACAAACGCTCTCGTTATAAGAGATATAGTGAAGGTGTGAACAGCCATTTTGAAACTTGTAAACAAGGATGATATTTTTAACCCCTTGCGATATCAAATAGAATAAACATGTTGATGTTACTTGGGATGTTAGTTTTATAAATGTATAATAATCTTGAAATAGAGATATCAGTGTATTTATAATAATAATCATTCAATGTATATCGACTGTAGAAAAGAATGTAATATTAAGATATATAAGCCTCCAAAATGGGGATTTGTGTGCGTACTAATACCCATTTTGGTCCGTTACATAGTCTTATATGCTCTATTATTGGGCTATTTTCTATAGTTAATATATGATGAAGGCTTATAATATTATTTACAAAATTCCACTTGCCGTCGTTTTTTAACTCACGCAGAATTTGCATATGTTTACATATTTACCACCATGAAATTATTGTTCCCAAATTTAACACAAACTTTCTAATCTGTCACCACATTTATCTCGTAAATAAGAGGTGTGTATTCGGTTTTGCAGTTGATACCAGGGCTATTTTAGCACACTGCTCAATTCTCCTCTACACACGTAGGTTTTCTGAAGAGATATGCTTTGCTTACTATTGACCTGATAGATCTCCCTGGTTTTTCTATGATTTTTATGTTCAACTTAGTATCTTCAAGAATTTTTTATAATCTGAGGGCTAGTTCCCCGTGTGATGTGGGTTTTACAAACACAACCCCTTGGAACTTGTTAGCATTGTACCACGTGTTTTTCTTGTTTGATTTATCATAAGTTCTCCGTATTTTATTCCACTGCTTACTACGGCGCTTATGTTGTGCTCTAGCAGCATCCTTATTCACAATCTCTTCAAATTTCTTGCTAGACCCCCCTGTAATCTAGGATTCTATCTTTCTGGTTGTATCCCGAAAATTGCATGCGATGCATGAAGTCTTTATACATTTATATACTTCTATGGATTTATTTTGGTTCCCCCACCCCCGAAATTATTAGTGTATTCACAGCAGCAATGTTTGGATATCTTACTTCTCACTCTATCGTAGAGTTCATCATATTGAGCAATTATGAGGCAAATATAGACAAAATAAAATAGTTGTGAAAGAAGTGTTTTTCTACAATAGGTTAAGTAGTAAACCTCCAAATGATCCGTATATATTTGAGGTAGAAACAAGGAAATTTTATTTCGCATAAAGCATCCCTGGTAGACAATATCATCTAAAGAAGAATTCTAAGAAAATGCGAAACCACATGAATAGCAACAACAACTAAAATATGAAGTACAATAATTAATGTTTAGAATTTACACACAATACCAGTAATGTCTATGGATGGAGTTTTACGATCACGGAACATTTCTGGCTGTATATATTGGTGACACTGAAAGCTTGAATGGTGAAGTTTGATCTCAAGACCTTAATTAACGTAATACAAGACATTTGTCCGACAATTCGTATACTCCACTAACATGCTGTCCAATGTCAATCCTTCCTCTTATTACACTCAAACGTGCTACGTAGAAGCTCAAACTCACTCCAGATGAATCAAGTTTCTGCTGTATCAATTCATGTTCCTGATTGTAATTGTTATTCTGTTTAAACATCTATAAATATCAACCGACTTTCAAACGATGACAATCTAGTTAAACCACAAATGAAAGACAATCTCATCAGCAATTGGAATTTTATGATAAATTAGGATGTCTGCAACAGAATTAAGAACAAAAGCAACAAAATGATCAAAAATGATATAATCAAATGCTAAGGTTGTCTAAAGTAATGCGCCAAATATATGAAACAAATGCCACAAGTCTCAACTGTTAAATATATTATTCAATTAGAACATTCTTGACAGAAATAATGACATATAAAAATGAGAACACAAAAAAATCAAGCTAAAGTAGCAGGCAATATATATTATGGTTGGTGATTTATATTTGCAAACTGAACTGAATGCAGTTGCGAAAATAAATGCATTGGCATTTATCATTAGCATGTGATCAACGTGGGAAATAATATAGAGAAAGCTTGAAACTTATGCTCAATATATTAAACGGCTCTCTATAAAGTAGATGTTAATTGACTTTGCATGAAGTAAAAAAAGGGGATATACATTTGATACAAATTGAGACTAACTTCAAGATAGGAAATACTCCAGCAACTCGCCATGTCAGTAATAAAGACAGACACATAATCAATATTCTTCCATAATTTTCATATCACTAACGATATGAATGTTGTTCGTTCTCGGGCCACGCATAGCTCATAAGGGCCGGTTTCCTGGTTTCATTGGCGTATAGGTTCCCCACCTTGACGGGACGCCAGTTCGTCGCAGGTGAGCTGCTGCAGGAGGAAAGAGGGAGAGAAAGTTGCTGCGAAAGAGTCAGCAGAGATTCGCCATTACCTTCTGCTGTAGCCGCGTGGAGCTTAGGTGTTTCGCTCATAAACACACACAGCACCCGGTCTGAGATTTGAACCCGCGATCCCTCGACCGCGAGTCCGCTGCTCTAACCACTAGGCCATGTGCCTCCACAACGATATGAGTGTACCATCATTTCCTTAGTTTTTGGTTCAACTTCTCCAAATGTACTGCAATGAGCTGCACAAACGTCATGCCATTCTCCTTTGCGCAGCAGAATAATTAAGGATTAATTCTTCTGGCAGCCATTTCTACTGTAGGAAATTGTAGAACCCGAAAGAAGCAAGAATTTTATCATGGCATTTATCTATAACTAAGATTATTATGATGACAGAAATCTAAAAAATTACTAGAATGACATCGGAGAAAATATTTTATAGCATTAGGTTTAGTGATGTTAAATTTCTCAAGTACTAAATCCAGTTTTTATTCCTCAAATATCCGTGCAGTATGATTCAATGTAATGGAGCATTGAAAATAACTGATAAATTAAAGAAGATTATACTTTAATCCAACTATAATAAAATGAGTGAAAATACCAGACTCGTCAATATATATTAGATTTCTTTACTAAGAAATATCATTCTGAATGTCTAAAATATAGTCTTGTAGTTTTGTGATTACTCACATTAACGAGAAGATCATCAAAGTTAAGCTTGGAGTATGTTTTGATACAGTGATATCAATTTTCGGCACATGACCAGCAATGTCGGGGGAAGAAGTAAGTCAATTACATCGATCCCCAGGGTACAACTGCTATTTATTTAACAGACACTAAAGGGATGAAAGGCAAAATGGACCTTCACGGAATTTCATCTTAGAACTTCAGATGGACGAAATTTATTCTGCATGATAACGGCTCTGTTAGCTCGCCATCTTAGAATGCTTTGATATATTAATAACTTAATGACGTCAATTCTTGAAAGACTGGAAGCGAGAAAGAAACATAATGTAAAAAAGACAATCAGTAACATTATAATCATGCAAAGTTCTGGAGGGGCCTGGCATCAGTGTATAACACGACGTGTGAAAATGTGAAACAATTGGATAGAAAGAAACCTCTTCAACTGGTATTGAACTGATATCAAGACGTCATTATTGTCAGAAAGTATTAACCTTCTCAATGAAAATTTAAAATAACGAAGGAAATAATTAATAATGTATAAATAAGATCAAACAAACATTGATTTAGCCATGATTATTTAAGTCCGACATTCTTTCGAGATGTCATAGTAACTGCTGCATATTTAATAAAGTATCATTATGAATTATTTGAATAAATGCCAAATGCCAACGTGCATTATGTAAGAAGATAATTTTTAGTAAAAACACATATTTGAAAATGCTACGGAATATTTAGATTGTTATCCGATTATTAAGCTGAAATATTTAGTTATTATCTAAAAATCAGATCCAGACTAATTAAAGATAGTGTAAAATATTCATTTTACGACATGGATTACTTGGAAAATTTAAATATGCTTGGAGGGTGTATTTTAGTCGACAATCGTCTTTCTCCATAACACAATACACGTTTTATTCTAGAATAGTTTAAAGTAATTTAAGAAGTTTAAAACATGTTTAGCCAGCAGTTACTTTTGCTTTCCGCTATGCTCTTCTCTATATATATAACTTATATAGATGAACGACCCTGGTAACATAAATTTGTATGACTATAGAAAATAAACACGCTGCTTGTTTTAGTTTACATAACTCATATTAATACAGCTACACAAATATATACACCTATTTATTTTACGAATTTCTCATACATCTTTTGTACGTTGTGCGATGTGTGTGTATACCTTCTGTATTGTTAAATCAATCACATTGGACAAAACTAAAATACAAATAGTTGTATGCAATAGTACTCGAACATTAGTCTTGTATTTTGGATCATGCCCAGTGACTTTTGAAAGAGCTGATATGATTCGTAATCTCAAGATATTATGATTATATGTAAAAAAGATATTGTCGTCAGATTTGACAACTTATATGTACTTTGATACGACAAATGATGTCGGCTTGGAACAATTACTCCTGCGTTTAGAAGATAAATTATGATTGTTGCAGTTGTTCCATTTCAATAAATCTTAACCATACAGGATGCATATTATTCTATATTTGTCTAATATTCTGAGGACGAACGTACATGACAAATAAATAATTTGTTGAAATTAATGGATGACGTAATAATCTCTTGAAAATAATACAAGTCAACATATACAAGTCAAAATATTAATAATGTGTCTGAAATTAGAAAATCAATATTTCGATTGATACTAACAACGATACATGATTAATTATTACAATAATTAAATCTAATTGCTGTCGGCTGATACTATTTGTTTGGTCATCATATATGTAAGAAAATAGCAACTTTAAGATTGACAGGTTTTTTTTCATATATAAGGAATGTAGTGTGTTTTCATGCTCTTTTATTTGTATCAGGATAGTTTTCTAGAAATCGGTACCGACGCATCGAATGGTAGAGCAATAGCTACAGAACGTAGCATAAATACTGTCAAATGATGGTCAAAAGAATTTCGACGAACTTAAAGGCAAACGAAAACAGAATCACAGTAAGTTTACAGCGAAAGCAATTTAATGGATGTCCAGGACCTTAACATTTTGCAAAGATTTTCATGATAATAGAATAGCAGTGGGAAGCCCTGAACGGTACTCTGTGATTGATTGGTTCCATTGGTTGGTCTGAAACGAAACTCACTCACTGGAAATTGAAAGGATAAGTTTACGTTTGTGAAGATTAATGGCATAATCTTCAGTCAGCTAAAGTTGCCCTAAGATGTTCACCAGTCTTTGAAAAGATATGATAAACAATTCCATAAACAAAAATGTGGAAAATACGTCACTGTAATCGATTTAAATGACGCGTGCTTACAGACTGGATCAATGCAAACCAAAAATTCTCTTGTCATAAATACTCTTTTGCTATTTATGTGTACAAAGAATGGCAATCGGAAATGCCAATACGCTCTTTTTATTTCAGGATAATGTTGATCGCATATTACATGAAATAAATATTATGTGATTTATGTGTACGAAATGATCACCAGCGGCACACCAGTTTAAGAATATGGAAATTAAATGAATATAAAATTGTTAAGATCTGCTTAGACAGTCGGATATTATCAAACGTTCGTTTTAAGTTTAAAACTATTATACGGCAATGAAATTCTGCAAAATAACGTTAGTTTAGTACGTACAGTATATATATATATATATATTATATATATATATATATATATATATATATATATATATAATATATATATATATAATATATATATTATAGAAGGAGCTTCTACAGGACTAGTACTGTTTCATTCAAATGAAATCATCAGGAGCTTCCTGATGATTTTATTTGAATGAAACAGTTCTAGTCCTGTAGAAGCTCCTTCTATAAAATAAATTAATTTACTCTACAATGTATTGAGTACCTTATTTACTGTGGTTAACCCCGACTCAACCCGGAACCTACATATCTATATATATATATATAGTTATCGCCATACTAATATGGCAGTCTTATAAATACAAGACTAAAGCTGTCGCTGATTAGCTCCATGAGGCCATCGCCTTAAGCTAGCTATTTGACACACAAACTGCGTCCATTATAAACCCTCGAACAAGGGAGGTCAGCCGCTTCATCCTGCCAGTCAGACAGCTACAGACGACGTTTCAGGGTCGTTGCCCCTTATCAATGCAGCGTAGTCAGACTTGCAGGTGTCGCTACTGATCGTCCCAGTTCGAAGGCTTTATTTACCTAGTTTCAGTGAAATACATCCACTTGTTTTCAATAATAGCTGTCTGACTGGCAGGATGAAGCGGCTGACCTCCCTTGTTCGAGGGTTTATAATGGACGCAGTTTGTGTGTCAAATAGCTAGCTTAAGGCGATGGCCTCAAGGAGATAATCAGCGACAGCTTTAGTCTTATATTATAAGACTGCCATATTAGTATGGCGATAACTATTAATTTCCAGTAACGCTGCTGTAATATCCTTTAGAGAGATTTAGTAATTTTAATATTTCTATTATTGAAAACAAGTGGATGTATTCCACTGAAACTAGGTAAATAAAGTAGGTCTGTGTGTATAAAACTTGTTAATAGAAATTCAATGTGTGTTGCGTTCCATTATTTAAATGAAAACTGTATGGTGAATAAACAAACGACGTAACGTATACTGAGTTACAACCGGACGACATAACGTATACTGAGTTACAACCGTGTAAATGTCACGGACATGAGTAATGTGCCAAACTATGATATTGCCTCAGGACTATTTACGTATAACATACATTTTAAACTTTTCAGAATATCTAAATTCAGTGTTGATAATCAATGTGTGCATCTTCAAAACCTCGTAAAAGATAACAGTTTATGGGATATTATAAGTATTTAAATAAATTTTATTCCAGTTTCACTAAACAGTAACTTATTTTGTTTTCACAGATTACCAATAGTGTGAATATTATAAATGTGTGTCCACTATGGCAACATTAAATTACTCCTGAAACGTATATATTGTTTATATTTTTCACAGTGCGATACCTTGATATAAAGTTCTTGCGGTGAGACAAAGGTGATTCCTATAGACTTCCTATAGAACACATTAATGTAGTTCATATTTCAGCCTATTTTGATATCACTTTTTAAATAATGGAGCTGCGCCTTTTATATGTAATGAATTTTATTAATTTTGTTTTTAACTTACTCGGTATATTTCTAGGGTTTTTCTATCGATATTTCAGAGAGAATATTGATCACGTTATAACGTAACGTTGCAAATGATAAATTCTTCACTACATTTAGCATCTACTTCTTGCTAGGTACAAGCTCACGTATATACGTAGATATATGTGTGCCTGTATGTTCACACACACACACATAATTATACTTGTGTGTATATTATTGGCCTCTTGCACAGGTTCCATTTGAAACATTCCATTCCCAATTCATAAATAAACCTTAGGTTAGCGTACAAGTCAATTTTCAAGCAGCCTCACACTTATACTGAACCAGGAATCCCATCGTTGCGAGTCGAAATTGTTAGACACGTGGCTCATTGACGAGGATAAAAGCTATTTTCTCCAGTAAAAGATCCAAATGCTTTCACAATATTCTACAAGATAAATGATCATATCACTTGCATGAGAATTCTCCACTGCACATAATAATAACTTTTCATAACAATCTAAAGAAAGAAAGTAATAAAAGCATCCGTCTGCGATTTAGAATTTTGAGAGTTACTTTAGGAACATATAATCTACCGAAACTCCTAAGAGGGCATTAGTGAACGTAATATTATTGAGTAGATTAAAATGATAGCTGGAATCTGACGAATTACAGTAGTATATTTAGAGAAGTTGTTTTACTAAATATATTTAACTTCAGATGATTGTCAAGTGATCCCCTTCACTTCCATTGTTAAGGTCTTATTGATAAGCTGCCAGGATTGGTGGATGGTTGAATTATATTAAAATCGGTTGTTCAGCTGGAGGATTAGTTCTGAAGAACTCAAACGTTTAATTGCCTATTGTGTAAGTGAAATCTCTCCTCTGAATAAATAAGTACCTTTCAAATTTTACAGTGAGGCGTAAAGTAAAATATCCAGCGTTTGCCTAGTTATTGTAAAACCCCGTGACGATATATATTTAACGATGCTATAACATCCATTTAAATGTTATTTTAAAGTATACGCTATGAAATATTGTTCTTAAAAAACCGTCTGAAACAATGCGGCGTGTCCAGTTTATAAAAGCAATAAATTACGATGTGAGATACTGTACAGACTGACATAAAAATATGTGAGCTCCATTGAATATTTTCTTAGCATTTTATTGATATATAAACAAGTCAAACTGTCTTTAAAATAGAAAAGCATTAATGCGACCGTTAACATTAAGTTTTGATATAGATAATAATGATGTTTCTTATTGAAATATTTCCAAGAATGTGGGGATTATTTCTGAGACTATTAAATCAATACCCGTTAAATGTCGTTTCTTATTTTCCCAGCTTGGAAAGATTAAATGCAAACTTGACCTTAGCAGATTCCAGCTCAGGCAATGAAAGAAAGTAACTAAATATGAAATGTCTAATGCTCTACCGATATTTTCACATCACATTTAAACAGTTAAATTATTATATTAATCCTTTATATCTAATATATTAAGGTAAGCTACAACAAAGCAGTGTTCTTAATTTTGTACACAGTTCACTCTTATATTATTTAGATATATACTGAAATCAATCAATAATATAGGCAGAATAATAAAGCCGTCGTTAAGCTAACAGAAACTTTACTATCTTTTCCATCTTGACTGAGTAGCAATATTTTCTCAAACAAAACACCCTTCATTCCTTGTTTCATGCACCAGATTCACTCAGTGACCTATATTTCAAAAGTGCACGCTCACAAACACACACACACCACACACACACATGATAGTAGCTAAATTGTTTCATAACTTTTATTTTATTAACTCAGTGTAATATTTATCCACTTTAAATATATCATCAAAGTGAAAATTCGCAAAATGCAAAAATTTTAAGAAATAACTCATGCTACATTGTTCTCCTGCTAAATATATTACGGAAATATCACGTCTATTCAAGGCGGAGAGCTGACAGAATGTTTAGGAAACCGGGCGAAATGTTTAGCTGTATCTCGTCTGTCTTTACCTTCTGAATTAAAATTCCACTGAGGTCGACTTTGCGCTTCATCCTTTTGGGTCGATAAACAAAGTACCACTTGTGTACTGGCACCCTCCCGCAAAATTGCGGGCCTTGTGCCTCAATTAGAAAAGAATCGTTATGTCTATTCACGAAAAACTAAAGCAAATTATACTAGCATTGTACATTATAATGTATACTAGATAAAATATATTTTGATAAACTTGAAGTTGACAATAAACTCCTACCTTAAGGCAGTTACCAATGTAAATCTGTGGCAATACTATTTTAAAATATTCAATACATACATACATACATACATATATGTACATTTTTATATATTCATTTATATGGAAAACAGGCAGAAATAGATAGATTGACAGACAGACAGAGAAATAGATAGATAGGCAAGTTTATGCCTTCGCATGCTTTTATTCTCATCTCTTTTTACTCCAATACTAATTGAATAACGGTACTCAAAATTAATTACTTTGAATATTGCGAATGCGTCGATAAAGAAAATCAAAATGCAAGTAAATCTATCAGACTTACAAATAATTAATTAAGGAAAAGGAGCGGTAGGGTCAAGTATTACTGTCGTCACGATATCCCAACGACTAAAGCGGACTGCTACGCGTTCACAATGCTGGTTGCCAGTTTATGATACCAGTTTCACCAACCTGTTTCACTATCCAGTTTCACTCAGTTATATTTCTCTTAAATTCACTGTACACAGTTCATAAATCCCAAAACCCTCTGCAAACATTGTTCTCGAGGCGTGCCGACTTACTGCAATTTCTCAAGTAAGCTTTGCAATATAGTACATAGTGTAAATCCACTCCTCAAATTAAATATTAGAGCAGGAGAACGGAAAGCATTTTCTTAAAAATTATAATGAATTCATTCTTCAGGTTCTTTTGTTTGGCATTTCCGACGAAATTTAATCTTTCACTGAAAGTATTTTGCACGACAAAAATCCTTCACTTTTAATCTTGGTTTGTAGCGAGACTTCAGTTCAACATAAATTAATACTCATTCCCAATCACAGAGATACATAATCGCGAAAGAATTTCCTCGTGGAATTTCTAAACAGATTTAAGATCCCTAACATATTGTTAACCGTGTTGTTAAAAACGACAAAATCAACGAATACTATTAGGATGAAATTGCAATTTTTGTAAAATTACAAGTATGCGGAGTGGCGATTGTTCACGTGATCCAATTTTATTAAACGGAATCAAAATATGAAAACTCATTTTACCATTCCATTACAAAATACGATAAGGTCTTTAGTTTTTGCGTTGACGTATTTGCAAATATATAACTGATTACACACAAATGTTCAACAGAGAGCCAATATAGCCTTTATATGCGTGCATAGCAGTTAAATATTTGTGGTATGTATAAAACTTTATGGTTTCTAGAAAATTAGCGTTTCATTGTATCTCAATTTAATTATATAGTAGCTCAGAATATCTGAAATGAATTTACGTAATGTTTCATGTACATGTGAAATTGCAATAGTAATACTCACACATCAGTACACACACTAACTATACAAAGGCATATATGCATGCACACGCACACTCACTCACACACAGGTATATATATGTATATATATGTATATATGTATAAATTTACTTGGAAATAAATGCGTCGCGTTCAATTCAATATTAAATAATAATATATAATATAAATATATATACACATGTATATATATATATATATACAGGACGCCACCAACGGTTCAAATGACATGAAACACTAAAACGAACGAGGGAAAAGCGAGTGAAATACGTAAACAACTCGAGAAAATTGGAAAATAGGACAAGTTTACAAAGAGAAGGGACCCTTTATCAGGTGTCGTCTGCTTATATTCTCATTTCGGCATTAAGTGACAATGTGAGTCCTCAAAGAAAGTTGTTCCTATAAATTCTAAAATAAAATTTAGGATTTATGGAGTGTCAAATTTAGACCAGGAACCCGAACGAAGACAAACATGGAAGGTCATTAGAAGAGAACGAGAGGAAAATAGTGAACGCTGGGAGAAACATTGTTTCTGAAAAGAGAAAATATAGAAGAGAGATAGAAAAATACGTCCCCTCGTATAAACGTCCATGCAGGAAGAGAAAGATGATCACATGAAGGAAAGAAACATGGACGATGGTCACATGAGGAAAAGAGAGATGGACGATGACCACGTGTGTATATTATAGACATACATAAATATGAGTCTGGTTCTGAAAATGCCCGATGCTAGATTTGTAACATATCTTGCAGAAATTCACTTTGACGCTTCTTATTCACAACTGCTTTGTTTATTTCCAGGAAAACTGACCTCCCGTTGATCAAAGTATATTTGAAATGTAACTAGTAGCGATTTCTCTCGACAAACGACAAAATCTGGCATCGTGATGTTATCATGTACCTTCAGAAGACAACGGCCTGCCCATATGACCATTCAGGCTAACCTGGTTGTTACGTTAAAGAATGATGCTCAAGAATTACCTTCAGTGCAAAAGTTGGCAGTTGTCCTTTGGAGTGGAAGGGAGACTCTTCAAGATAACCGAATGACTGGACCTCCTGCAAATGCTATCCTCGCGGAAAACATTGATCGTTATCACGACATGGTAAGTGATGACAGGTAATTGAATATAAATCAGACAGTCAATGCTATTAGTGTGTACCTTGAGAGAGCTGAAAATACTCTACAGCACAATGAAAGTAGGTTTCTACTCGGTGTGTGCCACGACTTCTGACACTTGCTCAAAAGTGCACCAGTCTAATGAATTTATACAAAAGATCATTTGAAGCAGATCTTGATGGATTCCCTGAAAGTTCTCTGGGCCATGATGAGTGTTTTCTTCATCACATTAAGTCAGAGACAAAGAGAAAAGCCATTAAGTGAAACACTCTCCTCACCTGCTCCGAAGAAGGCCAAGGGTGTTTTATCGGCGGGGAAACAGAATGCTTAGCTTTTGGGATGCAAAAGGTATTGTGTTTATTGTGTTTATTGACTATCTTCACATAAGAGTACCATGTCAAATTGCGGAGGCAGGTATGAAAGTTTATCAAGACAAAAGATCAGAAAAACTCTTTATTCACCTGATTTGGCTCCATCTAATTATCACCTGTTCTCCAACATTAAAAGACACTTCGCTGAAAACCTGTTTCGCAGTGATGATGACGCAATATATGCTGCTGATGACTTTTTGAGAAACATAATGAAAACGTCCTCACCAATGGGATCAAAACACTGCAACACCGATGGAAGAAGTCTGTAGATTGCATCGGATACTATGTTGGAATTTTAACCTCGTCTAGTCACATTTCATGAGGATATCGATGTCATCCTATATATATATAGTATATATATATAATATATATATAATATTATATATATATAATATA